>NC_048314.1:23682304-23690423 GCF_013100865.1 Trachemys scripta elegans
GGTGGGGGGGGGTGCAGTGGAGGTCGGGGGGGGGGGGGGAAGGAGGGGGGTTTTTTTTGTTTTGTTTTTTTTCCAGTGTAGGCATACCCAGAGACTTCTGCACTGAAGTCAGTGAGTGGCTCGCAGGTATAACAGTTTGTCCCTTACTCTTTAACTTTCCGTTAAAATGAGAATCTTCCTGAATCTAAGGTCCTTCAGGCTTCCCTCTTGGTGATGGGAAGGCGTCTGGAAACTTGGATGCAGACCTGCCCCCACAGGCTTGTTTCCAGCCTGGAACTGGTGTTGGATCTGACAGGATCTGAGCTTCTGTGACTGCTGCTACTCAGAGCTGAAGTCTGAGCAGAAGTGCAGCTGACCCCTTATCCTGATGAGGCCTTATTTGCACGGTAGCCTCTATCTAATCCAGCTCTAAACGACCTCCAAAACTCTTCCCCTTTGTGGTCGGACCAGTGAGCAGTTCCTGTGTGTGTCCTGTAGGACATAGAAGGTTGCCTTGCTCTCCCACTGGGGAATCAATAGAGTAGGGGTGCATGAGGAGATGCTCCCAATACCTGGGGTAACTCTGGGGTGCACAGCAGAGAAGCCTGTCCAAAGAGCTTCTTACGTAGTTGGCTCAAGCTTGTAAAGCCTTCAGGGCGCCAGGTCCTGCGTAGTGTTGTCACTAGCGGAGTGTCCTGGTGGAGAGAACCTTCATTGTTTCAAGCGACAAGCAATGTATGTAATGGTTTAACAAGTGCCTTTCAGCTAAGCCATCCTGGAAAACTGACACTTGGTATTAACAGCAGGCTGTCCACTGAATTATAGCTCTTAGCCCAAAGGCTTAGAGCTCTGGACACAAAGATGGGTCTAATTATAGGGACTCCAGACAAGTATCTGCACATGAGACTAAACTCCTTGATACTGATCTAGTCAAATGGGAAGCATCGCACTTGACAACTCCTCAAGGTTTAAGCAGAGGCTGCATTAATTTCAAGGAACTAGTATAAACAATTCTAATCTCTCCAGCCCCAGATGAAAAACTGGGTTCGCTCAGCTCGGTGCTGTGTGTGCCATGTAGCTGAACTGCGCTCCAATCAACATGAAGCATCTTATTGATTCTGCTGCTACGGTTCTCCTCTTAGAATTAACTGGAAAGTTTCTTTCCAAGTGAAACAGATAAATACGTAGCACTTGCATTGTGCTTTGTCTTCAAAGCGCTGTGTGAATATAGTTAAGAATTATCCCGACAAGTTAGCAAAACTGAGGCATATGGGTGGTGTGATTTGATCAAAAACCTGCAACAAATTGGTGGTACCCTTGAGACTAGAACTCAAGGTCTGGACCCATGTTCTCTCGCTTAATCAGTAAACGATTGTTTCTCATACTGCAAGAAGTCTCTTCAGAACTATTGCGGATCCTGCTTTTGAGGGTGTATGTGACTTGCACAAAACAGAGAATGCAACCTCATGGCACACAAGTTGTGCAGTGTTCAGACTGACTGTATCCAGACAGCCTAGAACTAGCTTCTTAAAATCAAAATGAAACTCCTGTACATGGCTCTCAAAGATGTGAAGGGAGTGGCTTGCTTTAGGGGGTGGAAACTGAGAACTCCTAAGTGTTGCTAGTTCTGGATGGTAGCATCTCATCAGCTGGATTCTGAGGAATATATTGCCATTGTTGCAAGGCAGCATGACTCTTATGGGGAAAGGGAGAAAGGAAGCCTGAGATCTGGAAACACTGGAACAACCTAACCACTGTCTGCATCTCTTAACTGATCCTGTAGTTAACATTAACTGCCAAACAAGCCCCTGCAGTCCTGGGCACCCACTGCGTGCACAGCTAAGGGCTGTGTTAGTCAGATGGTAAAATCCAGCAGGCTGCACCTCATTGTGGCCTCCTTTTCTAATACAGAAAATATTGCAGGTCCCTCATGTGGCCCAAGAGGGAGGGCTGCCTATTGGGAGCTGTGCGCTCTACAGGCTATGCCTCCGTGTTTCCAGATCAGGGTGACCCCGTTGTGGGGCTCCATGGAGCCTGCACTTCAACACGTGGTGTGTATTGTGCTCTTGACTCATTCAGCTAATTTCCCGGCCTGCGCTGGTACCTGGTAGCGAAAGGAGAACATCGTGCTGCCAGATGCTCTCTTTTTAGTCTAACACAGTTGTTTTTCTCTTCTCTTGATAAAGTTAAAATAAACAGTCTCTTGGGTGAATTAGAGGCGTCAAAATTGGATTGGCATCCAAATCGTGGAGCAGTTGGTGGTTGGGAGTCTGGGGAAAAAGAAACAGCAGGCTTTAGCTAGAGGGGACAACAGCTTTATTTCCCTCATGGTCCTCGACAACGAAGCAGATGTCCTACAATTATTATTTTACCTTCTAGTAATATAGTGCCTCTTCCCTATCCTCCCAGGTATGTGGTTGGCTCTTTTGCAGATGTGCAGGTAAGTCTGCCTTAGTTCAAAGCTCTGTTAATGATGCATCACTAGCTCCATCTACTGCTGTCTTCTTCCCTGCATCTTTATTCCTGAAAGTGGCTCATTGGAATCTAAACTAGCTATTTCTGCTTCTCTCCAGTCACCTTTATGGCTGGAAATAAGTGTCCATCCTGTTGTGTATGGACATTAAATATGCCAGGAGTTTGCCTACTGTCCTTAGCCAGACACCTTTTCCTCCTCCCCTCGGTGCCAGCTGCCTTTTACTTGTAAGGGGCTGTGTCCTATTGGAGATCCCACCGTGCTGTACAGCACCTTGTATGGAGGGAAGACTGTACGGAAATGCAAAATATTAAGAGCTTAGTTATTTTTCAGGTTGGGGAAATGCGTGGGGGATGGGCATTATTTGCCTAATGGCAATACCCGAGATCAAGTCCCCTTTATAGTAGGTGCTGTACAGACATAAGACAGTGCCTGCCTTGAAGAGCTTACAACTGAACTACTATAAAGCAGCTCATGTGATTTTTTTTTTTTGGGGAGGGGGCAGGGGAAGGGGAGAGACAACTGAGCATGAAGTGAACTGATTGGCTCAAGGCTGCGTGGCAGAATTGTGAATAGAACCTACATCTCCAGACTGTCTAGTGTCCTGTCCACTGGACCATGCTACCTCTGAGTGGAATGGGAACCATTTTCCTCAGTGTGCAGGGGATGGGGAGGAGAGGGGCAGATCAGCATATGTAGGCAAAACTTTGGGGTTGCACCTCTAAAAAGGAGGTTGTGGTCATGCAGTACTTCCTAAGGCCACTGAATAAATCTAATCACAGACTGGAATGGCTTAGAAATTGTACTTTATACTGCCAAATGCTATACAAATATTGACTTGGGATGTGAGACTGAGCTTGGTCCTTCAGTACAGTGTGAACAGACATCCATGTACAACAAAACTCAACTGCTTTCCCACAATGCGCTCTGCTTCACAATGAAGATGAACTAGGTAAAGAGGGACAACTTCTGGGTCTGAAGCACTGGGTGGCTCTGTCCCAAGTCAGATTTCTTGCCAGTGACTTGCTTGATCGTGTGTGTTTGTTTAAACAAAATGTAGGCCGTCTGTTCTTCTATTGTATTCCTGTGTTTTCTCTGGTAACCTGGTGATTCTGCCAACTCCCATAGCTGCCTCTGGGGAAAGAGTGCCAAGTAAAATGAAAGTTTAAGGTACCAGGCTACTAAATGTAAAAATGCTCTGATGTTCTATTGCTCTGTCATTCAGTTCACCTGCACAAGCCCTTTCCCAAGGGAAAAGATCTGTATGCAAAAGGGGATTTCAGTAAAATTGAAACTATGGCTGAACCTGTCTGCCCACCTATGTTTGAAAGGCTGTGGAGCATGTCAGTGGCCTTAACTTACTGAAGAATCTACTGTACCTGAATCCTGGGTAGCATCAATATTTAATCTTTTAGTTGTTGCTTATCTTTCAGTAATGACTATGGCAGCTCGTAGGGGAACAAGAAACGATAACTTAGGCAGTAGCTGCAGTATTGCTGCTGTAATCTAGCCTGGCTGTGTTTGTGCTCTCGGGGCTTGGTGGTTCTTCCTGCTGACAGATTTGCCCAGGAAGCATGGCACTGCATAGTATCCTACAAGATGTGTGGTGACACTGTTAGTGTCTACTCACTCCTGCAGTCCCTTCTCGCTGGTGAGGTGCTCTGGTGCTGAAAGCATTCCAGGCGCTGGTTGTAGCTATCAAACCGGGTACTGAAAGTGCAAATCTTGGTGCACTCTTTGTCCTAGAGAATCTGCCAAATGCCTGCTGATGTATCTAACTCGCTGAATAATTTTGGCTCCTGCCATTTCAGCAAACTGTCCGTTCCCTGTGGGCAAGTGTAAATTTAATGTTCTTGTTCATCTCCTGTGGTCTGACGCATACTTTTTCCGCTTCTGTTTTTTTTTCTCTACAATCCCTAAAGAGTGAACCTCTTCTCCTGGCTCTCCTATGGATGATGTCATTAGCTGTCCATGCCTTGCAGCTTTGCCTGGTCTCTCTTTCCGGGCTTCTGGAACACTTCATGTGGCATGCCTTTCTGGCTCTTTCATTCCATAACAGTAACTTTATGCCCTCTTCCAGCAACTTCAGTGCAGTTGTTTGACGGATGAACCTCCCCGGTTAAATCTTACAGCAAGGCACATAACATTCTCCTCTGCAAATGTAGAGGGTTCCTGTCTCTCTAGCTCACTCTCCTAATCTGTAAGCAGTGTTGTAGCTATGTTGGGTCCAGGATATTAGACACACAAGGGTGGACCAAGTTGATCCAGTAAAAAATATTCTCTTTCCTAATTTGAATTTTTATGGTATACTCAAGGCCTAATGAAATGGGCATGCTTGATCTCATCTGTCTCTACTTCTGCTCTTGATTTTGAGCTATCTGATCTACACTTGTCTCACCTTCCAATCCCAGGGCTTGTGTTCTAATGTCCACCAAGTTCTTTCCTGTTATATTGGCCCAAAGAGCTGAGGTCCTCCAGTTGTTCCTATCTAACATCCGAGAGAGAGACCCCTACCAGCTGAGCTGCTGGCTGTAACTATAAAATAGACTAGCAAATGTTCTGTCAAGGCAGCATCAGTGTACTGCAGTGTAAGCAATGCCACGGATTCACTGTCCGTTTATCCCATCAACCGTGCTTGCAAATAAGCTCTGAGACCTTTTTTGGAAGAACAAGATTCACTAATGAGTTGTGTTTCCAGGTCAACTATCTTCAAAGCCTTTAAGAAAAAAATGTCTAAGCCAGGCATCTATTGTTTCCCTTCTCCTTGGCTGTTTCCACAGTTCATCTGATTAATTCTCTTAACTGACCATGGAAATCAATTAACCTGCTCCATGCTGAGAGTGACATCCTCTGCTAAATGGAACAAAATTGCTCCTTTCTCCAGTCAGGCTGAGAATGTTGGGGGGAAGAATGCTGCTTCTAGGTATAGTCAAGCCGATCAAAATCAACAGAGAGCAGAATTTCTTTTAAGTCTGAGCCCTTCTCTTCAAAACTGCATATGGCACTGCCATGCAAAACTGCTCAGATTTGCAGGGCACTTTAGGAGCTGGCTGAATCCAGAATTTGGGTGGGGTGGGGGAAGGGGAGGAGGGGAAAATCCCATGTGAGCAGAGAGACCACAACTTAGGGGCTGACTGTCCTTGTCTGCTGCAGCTGCTCTCCAGATTTGCCGCAGACATGTGGTAGCCTGGAGTTTGTAATGGGTATTTCATCAGGCAGAGAAATAAGTGGCTCCCCATATCCCATAACACTCAATTGCTCTGGTGGGTATCTTGAACTGCTTCCTAGCAAGCCCACTACCCTGAAGGGGCATTTCAGAACTAACAGTTAATATGTCCTGACACAAGCCTGTATCGGCAACACCTGCCGTCTCTTGGTAAGCTGCTATGGCCAGGCAAGTCTTAAACAGCGAAGCATCACGCAGTTGCTCAGAATGCAGTCTCATTCCTTGGAGCTGGTGTTCTGTTCTGTACAGGTGCTTGTGTCTCCCTGCTTGCTGCAGTGTCTGAGTGCCTTCCCATCGTGTGCAGAGTGACTAACATCTGTCTCCTGGCTCATTTTCTCTTGTCTTCTCCCTAATGGCAGGACTGTGTGCAGTGTGGGGACTTGTTTTAATGTCTGTCTCTCTCTCCAATGGAAAAAGACAGGACACAAGTGCACCCTGCTGATGAAAGCAGAATGGGGGATGGGGAGGATAGTAATGGCCCTTAGCTTCTGGGGGAGTTCATTTGACACTATAGGACTGGCTCCTGGAAAAGCTCTGTTTCCTGCACAGACTAGCTTTACCCTTTCCCGCTCCACTGTGTCTGTGGAGCAGAGTGTCAACAGCAATCCTCAGACTGGGGTCCAGGCCATGGAGCAGGGTGGAGAGGAGCCAGGGAGGGAATGTGAGCGGGATCAATGTGGAAACTAATTGTTGCTTCTATTCTAGACCTGGCTGGAACTTGGAAACAAGCAGCGAGCTACAGCAGCCACTAGCGTGAATGAGAGAAGCTCCCGCTCTCACTCTGTGTTCAAACTGGTCGTGGCTCAGACGAAGGCAAGTGGACCCCATTCCCTCCAATCCCAGACCTATCCCGAGTCACCAGACTGTTCTCAAACTGCCCCTTGAGTCTTCCTGTACTTGGCTTTCATGCCTGTGGGGTAAGATTTGGAGCTATTAAAGTGACCGGACCAGTGTGCAGACTGTGCTGCCTAGCCATGGGATGACGTAGCCTTGTCCACTGTGATTTGAAGGCTGGAGGCAAGGAAGATGCTGAATGTTCATACGCTATGTTCGTTGGCAACAAATCTAATCTCTTGTGTGGCCTTGCAGAGGGAACACCTGGAGGGAGAAGCACATGACCACATGCTGGTGAGCCACGTGAATTTGGTGGACCTCTCGGGAAGTGAGCGCTGCAATCTGGCACAAACCAGTGGGCTGAGAACGCAGGTTGGGTGATGCTGCTTACTTTGGGGTGGGAGAGGAGGGGAAACTAAATCCAAATGCAAAATCTTCCACTGAGTTGGTATGATGTCTATGAAACTGACAGGGAATAGTAGCGACCTTGGAGGAACCATTAGACCCAGAACTGGGAGATCGGGGTTCTGCCTGTCCAAGAGGAAAGCCAATTAAGTATGACCCTGATCCTCTACTTATCAGAGTCCCTATCTGATACGTACCTCATAGTGCTTGGATAACCAATTCTTGGCTGAAAAGTGCTGTAGAACTGCAAAGTATTGATGTTAGTCTCTCCTTGATCTGAAAATCTCCAGTCCTGGCATTCTGCTAGTGATTAGAATTTTTAACTGACCTTTCTCAGCCCAGTAGGTGTCTCTAAAGCATGATGGTGAACGAATCCCAAAACGTGAGCCTCCAAGGAAAACCCCACACTTAAGCAAGCTGGATTATTTTAACTCTGAGAACATGGATATCCTTTGAAATATCTGGATCTCTATAGAATAACATCTTGGGAAAAGAACATAAGAACGGCCGTACTGGGTCAGACCAAAGGTCCATCCAGCCCAGTATCCTGTCTACCGACAGTGGCCAATGCCAGGTGCCCCAGAGGGAGTGAACCTAACAGGCAATGATCAAGTGATCTCTCTCCTTCCATCCATCTCCACCCTCTGACAAACAGAGACTTGGGGCACCATTCCTTACCCGTCCTGGCTAATAGCCTTTAATGGACTTAACCACCATGAATGTATCCAGTTCTCTTTTAAACGCTGTTATAGTCCCAGCCTTCAAAAGTAACTATCAAACTGGCACACCTTCCTCCATATGTAGTATGTTTCCCCTGTGCCATATCTGCTTACTCTACTGACAAATGACGTCTCCCGCTACAGGTAATCCAGCAGAGCTAATGCAGTTCTGGACGACTGAGCTGGATTCTGCATGCCACCTACATTGTGACTTTAGCTGGCAGCTTGGTTCCAGTTGCTGAATTTGACTAGGGCTGATGTGAGAATCCAGCTGATAGCCACACTTCTAGCGGCATGTAAAATTGCTTCTGATTTGCAAACTGGATCTGGAAGCTATTAGGAGAAATAAGTCTTTGGATCCAGTTCTCATTTTTGTAACCATATAATGATGGGATGCCATAGCTGGGATCTGAAAGGGAAAAACTAAGTTAATTCAAAAACAACAAGGAGTCTGGTGGCACCTTAAAGACTAACAGATTTATT
>NC_048314.1:23695363-23778092 GCF_013100865.1 Trachemys scripta elegans
CCATGTGTCAGTATATAATGCCTGCATCTGTAGCTTTCACTCTATGCATCCGAAGAAGTGAGGTTTTTACTCACGAAAGCTCATGCCCAAATAAATCTGTTAGTCTTTAAGGTGCCACCAGACTCCTTGTTGTTTTTGTAGATACAGACTAACACGGCTACCCCCTGATACTAAGTTAATTCAGTTAGCTTCTGTATCAAAATCCCCTTCTGGCTGTTGCAGTTACCTTTGTAAATTTGGTAATGTCCCTTTCCAGGAAGGTGCTAGTATCAACAAGTCCCTGCTCACCCTCGGGAAGGTGATCTCTGCACTATCTGCAGTGTCCCAGTTCAAGAGAAAGTGCTTCATCCCTTACAGAGACTCTGTCTTAACCTGGTACGGCAAGGAAACTACTGGCACCTTCACACAGCTCTCCTGTTAAAATCCGTTCTGGGCATGCTTGTTAAACATCATGGCTTTGTAACTGAAACAGAGTTGTCCTACAGGACGACTGGTGGAGCTCTTAGAGCTGGACTGCAAATTCAGATTTTGGAAAAAATAGTAAGGGATTCTTCACCAAAGCCTTAGTTCAGCTGGTCTCTTGATACTGCTCCTTAAAGCTTTGCATGGTACCACTTTTAGGCACCGATTGTATGAGAAGCCTGACCTTTAATAAAATAAAATGAAACACGATACTAAAATGTCGTGGACATTTCATAATCTGCCCAATACTATAGTATCTGGGTGCCTAACAACCTTGTAGATGGGCCTAATGTTAAAGGGATGTTTTGGTTAAACCAGAACTATGCAAAGTCTTTATAAACTAGCAAAAGTGTCTTTTCTGACTAGTGAATCTTGTACCTCCCCCATTATGTTCTCACATAGGAGCCAGAAGCAGAAGTGGACTTTTCTGGTCAATGTAAGTGAGGTACAGAAGTTAATGCAAAACTTCTGGGCTTCGTAAAGCCTTAACTCTAGAGGCTATTGCAGGAACTAGTATTCCACGTGGCACTGTCCCTTTAATTAAGGGTGGGATAGAGGATGGGTGGATTTGCAAACTGGATCTTGTTGCCATTTACCCATGATTCATGGTCACTCTGCTAACTTGTCTCCTAAATCTGCTTTGAGGCTTTTGAAGGAGAGCCTGGGTGGTAACTCTAAGACAGCCATGATAGCCACCATCAGCCCAACCGCTGCACACGTCGAGGAAACCTTGAGCACGCTGCGCTACGCCAGTCAAGCTCGCAGCATTGTTAATGTGGCCAAGGTCAATGAGGATTCCAATGCAGTGCTGATCAGAGGTATGGCGCTGAGAAGCAGCTCTTAGCAGCCTGTGGTTCTGGGATTGATGCCTCCAACAGTACAAAATGATGGGAGGCAAATGACACTGACCCGAGAGGGCAGTAAGTTAGAGGGGCCTAAAGGAAATATTTCCCGAAGCTGCGAGTAGCTGTCTTCTACCTCTGCTGTATGAAGCCAAGACTAATACTGTGACTAGCTGCTTTTTTTTTTTTTTCTTGTATTTAATATTTGCCTGAGATCTCCTATACTAGGGTATTGTGCATTTGGTCAATGTGTATCAGGTGGCCAAAGGTGACACGCATTGTCCAAAAACAATGTTTGCTGCAATTGTTCCTGTACCCCTTGTGTCCCTACGTGCTGTGACTACTCCAGCGAACACCTTCACTAGCAGAATGTTCCTGTAGCTGTCACTATCAGATCTAGATATCCACAGATGGATATAGTCAAGAACAAGTCAAGGCAAAAACTTAATCAAATAAGTTTTCCCAGACTGAGATCTCCTTCTTTCCTAGGGATGTTTCCCATGGAGGTCCATGCTGCCAAAGCTGTCACTTCTGAAAGGGGAGGGCTTGAGCTGTTTGAAGCCAATGCAACTAGTAATGTAACTAGTTTAAAGAGGTGTTTTCCATCTCCTTAAGAGCTGAAAGCTGAGATTGAGAAGCTGAGAGCTGCCCAGCAGTGCAGTCAAGGGATTGATGTGCTGAAATATGAAGCTAGTCTCCGAGAAATCCAGTATCTGAAAGAACAACTTGCTGAACGGGAAAGAGAACTGGCAGAATCACAGAAGTAAGAAATCTCCACCCTCCACCCCCCCCCCCCCCATGTAAGGAACAAGGTTTTGATGGGCCATGTGGGTCGTCTTAGTTAAATGTTCTAGTGTGCTAGAAACAAATACTTCAGAGCTTACTGTTCTGATCTTCTACAACTTAAACACTCCATTGTCTAGTGTTACAATGCTTATATCATATCATTGGGCTGTGGTCCATCACATGTCACTCATCTAGGACTAAGGCCTGGATTTTTGGTTTCCTGTTAACTAATGTTGCCAATCACTAGTATACAAAAGGGTGTGTGGGTGTGGTGAGCAGGGCCGGCTCCAGGGTTTTTGCAGCCCCAAGCAGCGCAAAAAAAAAAAAAAGAAAGTCGCGATCTGCGGCACCTCCACCACTGCCGCTTCAGTCTT
Organism: Trachemys scripta elegans; assembly: GCF_013100865.1. Classification (NCBI taxonomy): domain Eukaryota; kingdom Metazoa; phylum Chordata; order Testudines; family Emydidae; genus Trachemys; species Trachemys scripta. The sequence goes on from NC_048314.1 coordinate 23,697,828, forward strand.
CGACGGCAGGTCCTTCGATCGGAGAGGGACTGAGGGACCCGCCGTCGAAGAGCCGGACGTGCTGCCCCTCTCCGTTGGCCGCCCCAATCACCTGCTTGCTGGGCTGGTGCCTGGAGCCGGCCCTGGTGGTGAGTGTGGTAGGGGGTGTGTGTGGGGGTGGAGGTGGAGAATTGATTTCATGGTAAGGATGAAGACTTCTTCTAGGTCCTGGCAGGAGAAACTGGCTTTAGCAGAACAACACAAGAGGGAAGAGGAGCAAGAACTGCAGGTATGGAGAGTGAAGCCTATATCCTACAGAGCCAGAGTGAGGGGAGGCACTCCTAAGCAGCAGAGGCTGGTGACCTCTCTCTAAATGTGTGGATAGGAGTGATACAGGTGAGGTCAGAGTCAGCTTCCAGCAGCAGGGAAAGATCCTAGTGTGTAACTCACATTATGGGAAGCCAAGCGATTTCCCAGCGGTCCTGAAAAACTACCAGTAAGACAGGGTGGAGGGGGAATATTAAACTTGCTATCCTCTGTATAGGATCAAACTGGCTGGTCTGAGTGGGAAGGCGGGTTCTCATGCAAAATCCCTTTCCAGTAAGAGTTCTAGCTGGAGAAACTGATGGCACAAAAATAGGTGAGGCAACTTGTTGCCATAACACTATCTTTCCAGCTTACAGCAGAGGCTGCTATTCCATTGGGTATCTGTATGTATCAGAGCACAATATACAGCTTTAAATTTTCAGTGTACTTCTATTGTATTTGAGAACACGGGTGCCCTCTAGTGGCCAACCCAGCTTTGACATCTGTCTGCTGAAGTTAATGCCCGGTAGTGGGACTGAAGATCAGAAGGACAGGCGTTCTGTTTCTGAGGCCACCTTTTTAAATACAAAATCCCTTGACTGTGAGCAGGAAGGGCTAGGTTCTCGTCTGTTAGCCATAACCCACTAGCTGCTCATGACTAAAATCCTGCTCTATCTGCTGCCGCCTCCTAGAAAGCAGGAGTGTGCTTCAAAGTTGACAACTGTCTGCCAAACCTGGTAAATCTAAACGAAGATCCACAGCTCTCGGAGATGCTTCTCTATATCCTCAAAGAGGGAGAAACCAGAGTGGGGAGTCTTCATCCAGACTCTGAGCATGACATCCAGCTGACAGGAGCACTCATTTCAGTGGACCACTGGTAAGTCCTCTTAAAGTCCACACCATTTTAAAACCTCCCACAGGAGAGAGCTCCCTGAGCTCCAAGCAGGCCTTCTAGCCCGAGTCGAAACTGCTGAATTCCCCCGCTGAACTCCTGAACGTGGACTTTCTTCCCCAAGGTTGCTAGCTTCTCAGTCGCGTGCCGCTCTGCTTGAGCCAGGGGAGCTGTCCATGCTGGTGGCAGACGTACATATCAGACTATAGCTGGGTTCTAGTCTGAAAAATGACTTACTGCTTCTTACTCAGCAGGTCCTGCTCCCTGTGGGTAGTCGGACCTCGCTGGTGATGTCGGTTACTACTGCTTTATTCTCCAGCTGGCCTGGCAGAGCCATCACAGCTGTGAAAGAGATGGATTCTCTGACTTGGGCATCAGAATGGCCTGTGGAGCTCCAGTTATAGCCACCCGCTGCCTCGGAGCACAATTTGAAGTCGATAGGGTGATAGCAGTAAAACCCTAATGGCTGAGTGTTTTAGCCCACAGAACCCTTATTACTGAGGGTGAAAGATGCTGTAGTCCCAGGCTGAGTTTACAGGGCTGACATTAAAAAAGAAAAAAAGTTCTTTACTTGTAAACATTTGATGGAGGGACTGAGACCATGATCAGGGAATGCCATAGTGCCATTTGCAGTCTCTTTTCAGAATAGAACTGCACTTCTCCTGAGGTCCCTTCCAACCCTGATATTCTATGATTTTGGATCCCAAAAGGTGGCCATCTAGTCCAACCCCCTGCTCAAAGCAGGACCAATCCCCAACTAAATCAGCCCAGCCAGGGCTTTGTCAAGCCTGACCTTAAAAACCTCTAAATATGTCCACTTCTGTCATCTTATTTCAAAGCTAACCCCAAAAGGAACCATAACACTAGCCTTATTGTATCCTCTCAAAGACTGGATTTCTCAATTTCTCACACGCTTACCTGTTGTGTAACTGAGGGACTGATGATGATTTAGTTGGTGTTGGTCCTGCTTTGAGCAGGGGATTGGACTAGATGACCTCCTGAGGTCTCTTCCAACCAACTATTCTATGATCTTGCTCTGCAAAAAGCTGTACTCTGTGTCTAGTGGAAGTTAGGCCTAACTCTGCTGGTTTTTCTCTTCTTTCCTCCCAGTGTCATCACCAATGTGCAAGGAGTGGTCACCTTAAGTCCTATCCCAGATGCCAGGGCCTTTGTGAATGGAAACCTCCTAGTTGAGGCAGTCACCCTACACCATGTAGGGATCCTAGTCTACTGTTCAGTGTTGATAAATGTAAAGTAATGCACGTTGGAAAACAATCCCAAGTATACATACAAAATGATGGGGTCTAAATTAGCTGTTAACACTTGGAGTCATCGTGCACAGTTCTCTGAAAACTTTTGTTCAATGTGCAGTGGCAGTCAAAAAAGCTAACAATGATAGGAACTGTTAGGAAAGGGATAGATGATAAAACAGAATATATAATTCTACTGTATAAATCCATGGTACACCCACACCTTGAATATTGTGTGCAGTTCTGGTTGCCTCATCTTGAAAAAGATGTATATTCAAAAAGGTGCAGAAGAGAGGCAATGAAAATGATTAGGGGTATGGAACAGCTGCCATATAAAGAGACTAATAAGACTGGGACTGGTCAACTTAGAAAAGAGATATGTTAGAAGTCTATAAAATCATGAATGGTTTGGAGAAAGTGAATGGGGAAGTGTTTTACCTCTTCACATAACACAAGAACCAGGGTTCGCCTGATGAAATTAGTAAGCAGCAGGTTTAAAAAAAAATATTTCTTCATACAATGCACAGTCAATATGTGGAATTCGTTGCCATGAGATGTGAAGGCAAAAAGTATAACCGAGTTCAAAAAGAATTTAGACAAGTTCAGAGGATAGGTCTGTGAAGCTATTAGCTAAGATGGTCAGTGATGCAACCCCATCCTCCTGGTGTCTCCAAGCCCCCAATTGCCAGAAGCTAAGACTGGACAATGGGATGGATCAGTTAAAATTGATCTGTTCTACTTGTTCTCTCTGAAGCATTTGGTACCGGCCACTGTCAGAGACAAGATACTGGGCTAGATGGACCATTAGTCTGACCCAGTATGGCTGTTCTTACGTTCCTATGTACAGTCAGTAGCTAACATCCCATTCCCCGTGATTTTGTGTAAAGTGTGTATGAGATAGGTGGGGACCTAAACTATTAAAACCATAGCTGCTGTTCTTATTACTGATCTTTACAAGCCTTGAAAAGAGAGAGTTCTTAGCAATACCTTCATGGTATCTAAAGGGGGTTGTGTGCGGGGCAAACCCACTTTACCAGTGACTACCTTGCTGTGTGTGAATCTCTATTGTAATACCACCTCCATGACCCTGAGGTTCACTCAAGCCCTTTTCAAGGGCAATCTTATTATACAGGGGAAAACACTCTTAAAACCAATAACTGGTTAACAGTGAACTCTGGCACATTTGAGGCTAAATTACAATAGGAAGCTATCCTGTTAGAGGAGTGGTTCCCTTAAACAGGCTTGTTCTGGGCCTTGGGGGCTGGGCCTGGGAATGTCTCCTGTAACATTAACTCTAAGATGTGAGGATACCCTTTGTTGTGATATTTAAGGCATAACTTCAGTGTGTGAAGTTAATAACTCACTTACTAGATAAACTGAAATAAGATGGCTTTTTGTGGGAGTGGATGGTGCTCCTGTTTCAGATCACTGCTTTGATACCTTGTGATTCTCCTATTTATCCTTGTTAGGGGGACAGAGTGATTCTTGGTGGGAACCATTACTTCAGATTCAATCACCCAATGGAGGTCAAGAATGGGCGTCGTGCCTCTTTGATGCCAGCAGGGGGAGCTGATGGGCTGAGGGACTTTGAATTTGCTAAAAATGAGCTAGTTGAAGCTCAGAAGCAGAGGTAACTGGATGTGTTCCGTGACCTTCCCTAATATCTGCTTTGAGCAAAAGTATTTGATCTGCAGTCATAGGCACTCTGGAAACTGCAGACCTAGGCAGTTTGTTCTGTGTATTAACTTGTCTGGCAGCCTTGGAAAATGCCCCATGTGTTCTAGGGTTAAAGCATTTTGTGAGCAATTTGAGCACTTCCAGTTCTGTCTTAACGGCTTTGTGCTGAGGATACGCCATTTACTGTATAATTAAGGGATGATGCTGGGCTTCATAGAACACCGCACGAGAATGATCATGTTGTTCTCCAATGGACTCTGCTAATTATGCTGGCATGTTAGTCTGGGTAGGGGGAATAAGGGAAATGTCCTGCAGTTGGTAGGGGGTGGGCAGGTGTGGCCGGGGGGAGGGGTAGCATAAAATAGCTAAATGACTACGCTACTCTAATCTGGCATCTTTCTCAAGCACTATAGACTTGCTTCAAAAATACAACCTGAAATAAGTAGTGTTCATTAGGGCTGGTTCTGCCTTGACTGTAGCTCCTAGACTGCCTCAGACAGTGCTACTTGCTCATGGCTACGTGTGGAGGGCAAAATCAATATTTCAACATGGCAATGTTGCATCAGACTCCATTAGAAACTCTCTGCTTGTCTGCTTGCACTTCCTCTTCCTCTATAGCAGGATTAGTGTAAATGTGGCATGCCTGCCCATGTCAGACTGAGTGTGTGGAAACTTGAATGCATGTGAGAGTCGGAAGAGATTCTGATCTCAAAGGGAGCATAGCTGACTGGGCCATCATGCTGTCAAGTACCTCTCTCGAACTCCATCCTTATTGAACCAGTAGCTATCAGATTCCTGGGAATAGACAGGAACCCTGACTCCCTGCCGCACCCCCAATCCGAATAGACTGGTTTTGATCCTTCTGAAATGAGTGGCAAGAATGTTGGTGAGCCTGGAGGTATACCAGGCAGGGATGGGCTAGGACTCAACACATCTATTCTCCCTGCATCTCTTCTAATTTGATTGTCAAACAACTTGTACTGAAACTGCTAACTTAGAGTTTTCCATTAGACTTTCTTCAGTTTCAAAATACTTCCAGTTTGTAGATATAAACAACCATAAAATAACTTTAAACTTCTAATGATGTATCCGTGTAAAATACTTAACAGTGACGCAGAAGGAGCCAGTAGAGGGAACGTAAAAGCATGCATTTCAGAGCATGTTCATGCCAAGTGGTGCTGCACCAAATACCACTGCATGGTGGGTTTTGTAGGGTGGTGGTTCTCTTCCCCCCTCCCCTCTTATTTTCACTGGATTTGACTAGATCCTAGGAGAATGGACTTCCATGTCCCTGGTGTTCTGAAGCAAACCTGCTGATCCCTCTGCAAAACTGGTGTCTTTCTGGGTTCCCTTTGCATGTAGCTCTGCTCGTGGGCAGAGTTTGGGGCCAGCTGTAACAGTTCATGGAAAGCCCCATTCCATAACTTGAGGAAGCAGTAAGGTAGGCCCAGACTGTGGCCACTTCTGCTTTCGCTCTTCTTCTGCTTCCAGAATTGAAATGGAGGTAGAGGAAGCCAGACTGCAGGCACAGAAGGAAATGATGGAAGAGCTTCAGATGGCCAAGGAGCTGGCTCAGCAGGAGCTATGGGCTCAAAGGCGACTTTATGAGGATCGCATCAAACAGCTGGAAGAACAGCTGGTAAGTTTCTTAGAGTGCCTCCCCCATTTCAAAGCAACAGCAAGAAACCACCCCCCACTCTTCAGCCATTCAAACTGCGTCAATGAGAAACTGCCCATTATGTTAATGGTCCAGCTTGACGCTGATGTGTCTCAGGAATAGCCTTTACCTCCGCCTACATTTATCAAAGGGTAGGAGGTTCTGAATTAAATGTGCCTGATCGAAGCACCTCTGAACTCTAGGAAAATCTGTCTTGAGATTTCTGACCCACCTGAAATCATGTAACAAGCGATTCCCTTCCACCCTCGCCTTATAGCAGGAAGTTAAAATTCCAACCTTCTGTTCGCTAGGTGGATTTGGGAAGGAAGCAAGGCAGTAATTCAGAAGCAGCCTTGCAGGATGTACAGTGTGTAGCCCATGCACCTACATGAGCGGCACCGCACTAGCCCGTGTGGTGGAGAGGAAATGCCCATTCCTGAGGCTTTGCTTTCAAGCTTCCAGGGGGTTGGCGTACTCACTGAGCCCCTGGCAGATATTTCCATGGGAGCTGGTAACTGTCCAGGTGGGGCAGAGGGGAGGGGAATGGCTTTAATTCGCACTTCTGCCTGCCTCAGGAAGACAAAATGAACAAGAAACTCCTGAGTACAAGGAAGGCGGCTGAAGAGCTACTTGTGCGCTTGCCTGCCCTCGCTCAGGTCAGGAAGTAAAAGGTGCTTCGTGCTGTGGTGCAGAAGAACAAGCTCTAAAGTAGTTTATAGAAGAGAGAATGTCAGTGTGTGACTGTCCTTGGAGGTGTCGCAGATTCTGCTCTTGCAGGGCCAATGGCTTTGCTTTAAACAAAAACTATGAACCAAACATCACTAGTGCTTCCTTTCCCATACACGACTGTTGGCGGACTTGACTTTACAATGTCAGCAGGTGCAAGGGAATGAAATTGCAGTGAGAGAAAACTACATAACACGTCATCCTACTATTTTTTTCCCCCTCCTTTTCCTTTTAGCATTCTCCTGCCTCATCCTCTCCATTAACAGTGATTCCTGCCTGGATACCCCTTTTGTCTCCTCTCACAGATCCCTCTACACCATTCAAACTATTCCTTAGTTTGGAGCATCAAGACCTATTCCTAAAACCTCCCTTCTGCAGCACTGCTAGAAATAAATGTTGATAATTAAATGGCTTTCAAAGCATTCAGTGTTTGGCTTAAGTCTACTCCTGTTGAACTCAGCAGTAATCCGATTTCATTGGGAATACAGTCTGGCAATGCTGAGCACTTCTGAATAGCCCACCCTAAAATTGTGCGTGTCACCAGTATGTACTAGATGCTAAATGTGGGCAACTCTGGATTCTGTCTCTAACTACATTTGTCCTTGGATTTCCCCTCCCGGGGGTGCTATCTCATCTTGTGCATCATTTAGATTATAAACTCTTGGGGCTTAGACTTGTCTGTGAGGAGTCTAGCACGCTTCTGCACCTGATGAATAAGAGCCATGTTCTTTAAATGGCTAACACGTGACTACAAGCATTAAGATGGAATGGCTGGTCCGGCACAAGAGCTGGGGATTAGTGTTTCAAGGAGTTATGGCCCCAGGGAAGAGTCTGGGGATGGAGAGCCCAGGTGTCCTTAGCTGGTAGTGATGTGCTGAAAGAATTGTGGCTCATGTCTCTTGAAGGCTCAGGATACCCAGCAAAAACGCAGCAAGTTCCTGGACCTCCTTGAGCAGGAAAAAGAGAAGCTGGCTCGGGAGATGGAGCTGCTACAGCAGACGCGTGCCGCCAAAGAACGGGAAAGGAAGATTGTGTCTGCTGAGAGTAAGTGGTTGGGTGTGTGGGTTTTTTTTTTTTTTTTTTTTAAATCCTCCGTAAACTAAACTTCAGGCTTGTCTTGTCTGGTAAACTTACTGGAATATTTCCATTTCTAGACCAAGCTCAGTGGACAGCCCTCCAGCTTTCCATAATGCTGCAAGAAGTCAATGTCATTAGCAAGAGCTTAAACAAGCACACGCTCTTCAGCAGGTAGCCCTGTTTGCTGGAGTTAAGTCTCAATCCCCCTAAAGAAATTTATAAAAGGCAGAGGGGTCTAAACCTCTCAAATGAAGCTAGGTGTGACCTTTCTGAATTCTGTTAGACGTTGGTCCTACAGCTACATAGTCCAATGTCAAGTGCAACTTGAATGTGCTTCTTTAAGGAACTCCAACTTGTTCAACTCAACCAGGGTGGATGGAACCCAGTACCCTTCACCACACCAGTCTTGTGGGGCACAAAATGGAAAAGGGGGTGTGGTAACTGTGGACAAATGTCTGAACCAGAATTATGAGAATTGGTTAACTATTGTCCTGAAACTTCCACTATGATTTTTATAATGGCTTAAGTGGGAGCAAACTTGGCTATTGGGGAAGTGGGTGGCTCAGAGAACATCACTAAGGCTGTTTTAGGAGAAAATAGCAGAGAGTAGTAACAGGGATTTGGGGCAGGCTCCACATGCCAGCAGGGCCTCTCCTGCACTACTCTGGGTGGCTGGTGAATGTATTTGAGGGGTATGTCTTTAACAAGAGTTTGCATGTACTTGCTGTAAGCTTTCCTGGGAATTTAAGAATGCATCTAGTTACCATGGCATGTGGTGGAAAGTTCAGCTTGCTCATTGGGGAGAAACGTTAACACCTGCAACCTCTTCTTCTCCACCCGTCTAACTACAGTCACTGCTGGGGCTACTGGGCTTAGATTAACAGTAGGCCAATAGTCACACTTTCAAATGATGGTTTCCTAGGTATGACCTACCAGCTATGAATGGAGAACCCACAACTGTGTGCATCCGAGTCACCAACACAAAATTGGGAATCTGCACTCTGTGGAATCTAGAAAAATTTGAGGAGAGGCTTGTCTCAATGAGAGAAATGTATCAGGTACAGTCTCCTGCTTTAGCTGCTACTTCTGTGCTACTTGGGCAGGATAAGCCATTGAAGGAAGCCAGGTAACTTGGGGATTCTGAAAACTCACTCCAACTCCAGACTCTCTTGTGCCATGGCACAAGCAAGCGTCGGGGAATGTGGCTTTGTGCTCTCATGGTGTGCAGCCATCCCACCCAGGGCAATGGAGACTGCAAAATGTTGTAACATGGCCAGCCTGAGATGTTAGCGTTGAAACTGAGTCTTCTGCAGATCTTCTGGGTCTGCATCCTTCCTACTCTTCAGTACTACTGCTAGTCTGTCCCCTAAGAGGGATGTAGAGCTGTTCGTGGAGACGGCAACTAACTATTCCTTCTGCAGGACTGGCAAATCAAAAAGCCTCAGCATTGAGACCAAGCTAAATTATACCTGGTTTACTGTGTTTTGTTAATGAGGGAACTCCTGTTAAATTAGTAATGCTACTGTTGCTGGAGCTCTGCCCATGCACTGTGAGGAATCTCAGTGGACACTGTGACTGCTTGAATAAAAGGGGGAAATGGGCAGGGAGGAGAGGAAACTCTCAATGTTTCCCTACAATTATTGTTTAAACTTTGTCACTAAAAGTTGGTGCAGACACTTCACGCGATTGTCGCACCTGTGTAATGAGTGCGTCGATATCCAATCCCAGCTCTCGTAGGCACTCCCGAAGATCCTAGGAGATGTAAAAGTGCCATGTCTGGCACATCTACCTTACAAGCTGCTGGAGATGCAATAAAAGGAGAGCAGTTTTGTGGAGACTGAAAGCCCAGACTCAGATGAACAAGAATCCCCTTCTCTAAAAATGGCTGTCAAAACCAAACGTTTTTCCTAAGCAGTGCTCCTGCAATAGCTGGTCTGAGCCCAGGAAAGCTGCTAAAAGCCACCAGAATGTGAGATTAAGGGGAAAATAATGTATGTTCTGATACAATAAATAAGGCAAAATTACCCCTCTGGCTAATAATGACATGAGGAAAACCAAGAGTTCAAACTAGTGTCATACCTTGGTGCACCTGGCTATGCTCAGGGTGGGGGCAGATCTACCCTGCTCATGTTCTCCCCCCTTGATGACCAAAGGCTGAAGCATCACTGGTCTCCCCATGTTCGTGTCTAGTGCTTCAACAGGTCTGGCCTCCATTTTCCCCCTTATTTCCTAATGTGACTTTTTTGCAGAGGAAAATGCTACCTATTGGCAAATGCTTACCCTGCAGAACAGAGGGCACATCTTCCAGTATTTTTTGTTCATTCAAAGTTGTTTCTCTCTCTCTCTCTCTCTCCAATTTTAGGTGTATTTTATTGAGGTTTCAAATGTATTAAATGCTTCCCATCTCCTCCTCAGGGATCCTATGATGGCAACGGAGATAGCCTCTTTTATGATCTGACTGGTACCTGGGAAGCAGTTGTGAAACCTCCATCACCTAGCAGGTACAGGCAGACAGGAGGGGTCCCACAGCATTAGTGCTTTAGTCCTGTAGTGAGACCTGCCCCGGTTTACTGTCTCTCTGAAACAAAGATGAAAGTGGCACATCAAATTCTGTCTGAATGTTGTGGCTGCTCTAGTTACAAGTAATGCAGGGTGAGTGAAATTGAAAAGATAGATAAAGATGCATTCTTTTCTTATTTAGTTCACTTTGGCATTTGACAGCACTCGTGTGTAGCCAATTTCACTCTTCCCCTGGGTTGCTGGCCACTTTTTTCCTCTTGTTGAAAAGACTCTTGTGAACATCAGCAGGGGAGCAGGAAAACACTTAATGTATAAGATTTCTTTTGAAGTTCAAGACGGGGTATTTAAAGAAGACTCTAACAGTTAGTTGCTAACTCCCAGTACTGCTGGAATGAATCTACTTGCTACTGGCCAAAACAATAGAAATGGGCCTGATCAGCAGTGTTTCTCTACACGGTTAATATCCCAATCACAGATGCCTCCCCTGTGCCAGTAACTGGATTCTGGTCTTCACCATTAATGCACCTTTTACTCTTGCACGTGCAGTAGTTCAGCTGGCTTGGCAGGCTTTGCCTCCTGGTTCTTGTTCGCTAACTGCACCGCTGGGCGAGGCCTATTCGACCTTCGACCAAGTGGCCCGAAGGACAGGAGCAGAAGCTGTCTGATATCTTGGTGATGAGAATGGTCTGCTCCAGTCCAGTTTTCTCTTGCCTTCTCCCCTTCAGTGGGCACAAGGCCCCTCTCATTTCCCAACGAAGGCTAACAGAGCCACTTAGGGTTCTGGATATTGCATCCCTGGCTTTGCTTACCTGATGTCCACTGTCTGCCTTGACTGTGGCTGGGAGCTGAAGGGGAGGCGTGGCCAGCTGGCCTGGAGTCCTGTGCTGGTTCAGGCTTCCCAAAACGTACCACACTCCTCTCTCTGTCCCAGGAAACTGACCAGTCCTTGAACCGTGAAACCGCTCACAGTGACAGAACCATCTGGCACATTGGGACTGGTTGGTTGAAGCCCAACACTTAGTTTTTTAAACCAATCTGACTGTGTCCCTTTAAGATGGCACTCACTATGGGGGGGTTGTTTGCATCCCTGCCTGTAACCAGTGCTTGATGGCAAGCAAATGTCTGCCTTGCACAAATAGCAACCAACTCTAGCTACTTCATTTGCCGCTGTTAGAATTAATAGGTGTGTATCCTCCTGCAGGTGGGTTTCCCACAAAGCCTTAGGGAATGGCTAGACAGTCCATGGCAGGAACTCCTCGCTGTTCCAGGTCAGTCACAAGATGCTGAGCTGCCTCCAGACATTGGGTGAGAGGGAACCACTGGTGTCAGCTTTTCAAACAGATCAAGACCTATGGCTCTGATAGCACTTCATAGCATGGTGATTAGGACAAAAGCTAGAATTTCAATTGGAATGGAAGAGATGGGATTTTCTGAACCCTTTTGTTGAGGGGGGGGGGGGGGGGTTCTACTCTACCCCTAGGTGTGATCCAGTGCATCAGAGGGAACTCTGACTGTCTAGATAATCTGGACACTGCCTGCTGTTGGGAACCTGGTCAGCCTCTGTTATACATCCTTACAAGCCAGAAGGAATGATCTGCACAGTCCACTGTTCCTGGGGTAGTAAGGAAGATGTAGCAAATGTGGCCCCATCCATGTGGGGCTGGAATCAAGGACCATATGTAAACTTGGCTGCAGCTAAACCAGCTTTTAGCATAGCATTGCCTGGGTCAAACTCTGTTGGAAACATTATTCTGAAAACCAACAACTGAAGGACATGGCTGAGATCTGTGCTGACCAGCCCTCAGTCACCACAGTGCCCCTTGGACAACTACCTTGAGGCTAGTGGACACTGTGCTTGCAGAATCCAGTTTAAAGGGGCTTGAAATCCTGTTGAAGTGCAGGGAGTGCTCAGCTTTGGGCTCTTGAGGCCTGTCTAATCCTTGCACTGGCTAGCCCTGGACCAGCAATGGGCTTAGTGAGAACCTTGATATCCAGCTTTAAACCACCTTTCCCAACTCTGTTCAACAGCCAGTCTGGATGTGATGTGGGTGACTGGCTAAGCCAGCCAAATCCTTTTAGGAGAAACTGATGGGGGGGTGGGAGAAGAGAAAAGGGATAGGGTGTGTGGGAGGGACTTGTCTGCATGGAGTGAAGGTGGAGAAAGGAGGGGTGTCCGGGAATAGAACCAAATGGCCCATCTGAGTGCTGGGTGGATGGTAGACAGGAATAGTCAGTGGCGTGAGAGTCACTGAATAAGAAGAATAATGGCTCCGGCTCCAATTTTTTCTACTAAAAGTTCCTAGGTTACTCTGATTTGTTATAGACGATAGCACTAAATAGGAGCCTTGCCCAGACTCCCTCGAAAGGCTCTGTAATATCAGCAGCTGGTGTCCTACTGCGCAGGGACACAATTGAGTCTGTTCCTGCAGACAATATACCTGTCACTGGAAAATATAAAACTGGCAATTAATGGAAGAGGCTCTGTGTTGAGCTTTCAGTCTGGACAATACGAAGAGTCTGGAAGAGAAAGATTAAGCCTGGCATGTCTACAGGAGCTTGTTAAACAGTCTCAGCAAGGTTTGTTTTAGGCATTCAGAAAAAAAAATGGTCAAAGTTGACTCTTCAAATGAGCCTAGGACACAGGCTAGCATTGGAATAGAACCAGCAACACTGAATCTGCACCTGGGAAAGGAAGGAATGTCTCCTCAACTGAGCAGTCAGCTGGGTGCAATGTGGCTCATCCAAAATATACATCAAATAGGATTTGTATCAAATGTAACTTTGGTTACAGTTCCTCCAACTGACTGCCCTCAGTCAGTGTCTAAATACAACCTGCAGCGAGACTTAAATGTATAAAAATCTTTCTACGGTGCTCTGAACGCATCAAGGGGATGGGGGGAACACTATTCAGCATTTAAAGTCTCTGTGTGAGTTTAGTTACAAAACACAACATATTTACTAATGTGAAGGTCTGGGAACTAGACACGATATGCAGATAGCCCATGGAATTAACATTTGCACAATTCTGTTTAAAATGTGCTGCCCCAATGCTCTAAATGGATGGCTGAACTTCAAAGTGAACCAGCACATAAACCCTCCTGCACTCCAACCACCGCTCTCCCCCCCGCTCCCCTGCAAGCACCGAATTTCCCGTGACCCAGTTCTGGGCACTCAACTCACCCTGACTCCTAGAAAGAACTTCACAGAACAAATAGAGCTCGCAGCTTGACTTGAACGTTAACAAATGTCTCTCCCTGGCAAACCAAGTGGGGGGTGGGGGGCAACTTCCCCAGGTGTCTCACCCTTCCTGACCTCTACAATGCAGTGCAGTTCGCTTGAGCAGCCTGTCTGAGCTCCACTGCCATGGGCTTACAGCATAAAGGAAGGTCTCTGAGCTACTTGGTAACTCAAAGAATTTTAAGACTTTGTAGGCTCAAGCTAATGCACCTGGCACTGGGCCCAGTTACCTTCTGGGTTTAAGTCACAAGCCTGAAGTTCTCCAGGTAAGAAATCAAAGAACCTTTTCTCTGCTCTTTGTGCTGCCAAAGAATGGGGCTTAAATTCTTTGGAGCCAAGTCCAGTTTCCCATCTTTCTGCAAGTGGTGCAGAATAGCTCCTAATGGCCCTCCTAGGAAACAAAACGGTAAGGAAGGGCTGGGGAGAAGCATATGTGAATCTATCTTTATGCTGCTTAAAGCCCCATAGGCCAAGGGGTGGCCCCCTGAGCCACTGGGGTGGCCCCCTGAGCCTCTTTTCGATGTAATGGGATCAGCATCCCATCTATGCTTTAACCCTTGTGGAGTGGATCTCTTTCGGGAGGGGGGGCGAACCCCCACAAGGATGCAGGCAGCTTGGCCAGCTAATCTCAAATTCCTTGTTTTCTGTCAGGGGCAGGAGTCCTCTCAGCCGTCAGACATCGGGAAAGCTACTGGGGAAAGGTAAGTAGGCTTGTTATACACCACTGGATACCTCTTCTGTGCTAATGCTGCTTAAAATCAATAACCCAGCAGTATTAGATGTAATGATGAACTAGCAGGGTCTGGTTCTGTTTTTTGCGCTTATCAAAATAGGGTTAAAAAAATTAGAGCAATCAGATCAAACTGCTCCTTATTCCTTCTCCAACAGAAGGAAAAGATTTGGTTCCTATTAATGAAAATGGCGCTGGGCAGTAACTGCACAAGTAACCCATGCTTCCCACTGGCTACACATGGAGCCTGTCACCCACTTTGGAGTCTGAAGTAGGGGGTGATTATTTTCAGACGTTGGCTGAAAGAACTATCTTGGCTAGGTGAGGCGTGCTGCTCTATTTTCCCCCCCTACCCCAGACTGAGTCATTCTGAAGTTAGGATACTAAACTTAAAAAATAGAGAGAAATGCCAGCTATAGTTCCTATATGTTTCTGGGATCGCCCAGACCAATGGGGGGGGGGGCGGATCTGTCACTGCCTGCCGTGTAACTTTGGGTGTCTTCATGCTACGGTTCAGTGCTCTGACACCAGTAGCCAGCTGACATAAGGTCCCTCCCTGGCTTCCATTAGCCTAGTTACTACTTTCAGGGTGACCTCAAAATCCCTTCTGGTCATGAGGGCCCCCCAAATCTGTCTCCTCAAGTTCTTGGATACCATTCAGACTTCCCCTCTGGTTTGTCACCCAAAGGTGGGAAACCTGCCCTCAATTGTCAGTTCACTGGTGCAAACCCTCCACGCACCTTGTACAACAGACCTGCTTGAGGTAAAAACAAACAGTTTATTTAATAGAAAAATCATAGCTTCAAAGATGAAATAGTGAGGGAAAGCAAACACAAGTTACACAGAAAATAAATATAAAGGCATAACGCCTGAGTTTGCACTCTTCTGTTGGCTAAATTCCATTTCCTACTGCCCCTGACCAGCTTCCCAGCATGCCCTCAGCCCTACACTTTTCTACACAATAACATTGACAATCGGTTGATTCAATTGCTTATTTGGGGTGGGGGAGGTTCAGACCCTTCAGTTCTCTCCTTGGGGTGACTTTTTTTCAGTCCCTCTCAACGAAGAACATGTCTGTTAGACTGCTCTCCAGGTTTCGTCCAGCTACCTAGTGCATGTACAAAACAGCATGTTGAGGGTGTTTTTTCCTCTTTTGCCTAACGCCCCAGTGCCTCTGGACGCTCCCGTTCAAAATGCCAGCTGTGCTGCTGTCTGCAAAGTGCTGATCGATTCAGCAATGGAGGCTCTTGGAAAGGAGGAGGAATCTGGCAGCCTCCTCTTAAAGATGCTGCTGGATCTGAACGCAGTACTAGACTCCAGTGCAGCCATTGCTCAAGCCTGCGAACAGTGTGTCTACAACACTGCTATGGGTGAGTGCTGGCTGGGTCATGTTTACACCAGCAGCTGGATGGTGTCTGCCTGGTCACTCCAGAACCCCTCCCAGGCTTTTCTCACCCTTTAACATAGGGATCCCCCTTCCTTCCTTTCCACCCTTCCCAGTGTCTGATGATCGCAGCATCCAGCCCCACTGCATCAAGGTTTCTTCCGCAATAGATCAGCTAGCAATCTGTGTCAGGCTTTTGGAGACCTGTGTTCCTGGTTCTGGTGCTCTGAAGGACCATCTAGAGGCTGAAGTGAAGAAGCTTGGTGGGAATGTTGCCTTCCTGCTGAACGTAAGTCACTGGCCCTTTGAACTTCTGTGAAAGGCCATTCCATTGCCTGACCATGGTGATGGACTTTCCTAACCCGTGTAATGAGGAGGAGAAACTGGTGAACGGGCAGCAGCTGTTGCATGAGAAGTCCTCTTGCATTATGTTTAACTGAACCACTTGCTTCACAGGATGTGGGGCCTCAAATACCAGCAAGGTGACTGCAGAAACTTTTAATGTTGCCACCACTTCTCGCTTAATAACTTTGTCCTGTCCTTTTGGTAGTTGGGAGCTTGGCTCCCATGGGAGGATAGACTTAGGTGGTGGTGACCCTGGATTCTGTACATCTCTGCTGGACCTGTTCACCTCCCTAGCTCTTGCCATCCATTGGAGGCAGGAGCCTGTGATGGAGCCTGTACTATGGTGCAGAGAACCAGGCAGGAAGTCCTGAACTTCTGCATTCTGAATTCTCAGCCTGAGGATTGTACAGGGGAAGGCTGGAGAGGTGCCAGGACACCTGACAACTTCAAACCTACTCAGTCCAGCCTCCCTTCTGGGAGCTCTTAATGCTGCTCCTGATCTGACCAGAGGGGCGTCTCTCTCAGATTCCTTGTATCCCCCTCCTCCTTGCCAGGAGCTGAGTCAAAGCACACAGCCTCCATAGTGCCTGATTTGACTGGAACCAGGTCCACAGAATCCTGGACCTGTGCAGAGCGCAGAGAACCAGGCTATAGGGGTGGCCCTGACTCAGAGTTGCTGATCTGCTGATTAGTCCTTTTCTGGCTTGTTACTTAAGGCTATAATGTGCCTCAATCCTTGCTCCAGTTGTCCTCAGGGGTGAGGCATCGCCTATGTGTGCGTTGTGCTGCTAAGAAATAATCTGTCTAATGAGAGCTGAAATGGGGGATGGGCGAGAATAACAGAACTGTTCCCACTCTATCTGGCAACACAAGCAGCCTGCAAGAATGGCTCTGCCTAGAAAATGCATGTAAACCTGAGGCTCTACTGATCTAGTGTCTGTCTGTAAAAGCCTCGCTGCGCTAAGCATGCACTGTAAAGATGATGCTTGTAATGAAATCTAGAGAGAGTCAACTTGAACATGTGCTGCTGGCCTTCTTGCCTCCCTTCTGCAGGGCTGTGAATGTGAAATTACATCCATGATCCTGGAATCCAAGGAGCAAATTGAGCGGTCAGTGATCGCTGTTGCTAACTGGCTCGGCCGGCTAATGGTTGCTGTGGGGCCGGAAGCCAATCTTGAACGAACTGAGGTGAGGCTGAACCTTTGCCGGGGGGAGGTGGGGATGACTGTCCAGTTGTCAATCAAAACGCTGCTTCCACAGATGCTGACGCTGCTCCCTGTCTGTGAGAGGCTGGTTGATGAGAGCCCCATCCAGGGCTGATAGTTCAGAGCCTCCTATGCTCTCTAATTGCTCCCTGGGATTGTGGGAACCTCCTTGGGAGCTGGGCATTCTACTGCTTGACAAACAGCTCACTACACTACCAAAAAAAAAAGCTGTCCAAGTCCAAATATTTGCCAAACACTCTTTGAATACTGATGAACTCTCATCTTCGAAAGCTTCTCTGCCACACATGCCTACTCAGACCGGGGTTCAGGTGGGATAGAAACCAGGCCTGGTGTACCTTCTAGCTGGCTGGAGCTGAACTCTGCAGTAAGCTCCCCGGTTTCTGTGGCAAAGTGGAATCTCTGCAATGGATTGATCTCACAAGTGACAGTGATGGGCTTTTTTTAATAGAATTAAATGCCCAGGTTAACAATACTATGAGTAGCCCAGTATTCCTGCTCCTAGCAAGATCTGAAATCCAGCTTATGCTGTACCCAAATGCTCAATTTTTCAGTGTGCTGGTGACGTTAATGGGCAGATTACAATGCAGATATGCATTGGCAAGAGTTGTGTTGATGGCAGCTCTGGAGGCTTTGACTGCTGAGTGGGGTCTGGTGGGGGGCAGGAATGGCTGAGAATTTTGGTCCTGAGGAGTTGATCTGTCTCCTCTTGTGGCTTGCAATGGGGATGGGAGGGAAGCGACTGAGCTTGAGGGAAATGTAGGCTTCAATTCCTATTCTTGCATCCTGGCAACCAGCCACCCCAACAGCCCCTGCCCCAGTATCCATCAATGGATTCCACAGCAGTGAATAAACCCAGCTCTGAGTTGTCCCTCCCAGAATGCTTTGTGAAATAGGCAATGCTCACAGTCCAATGACATTTCACTAGGATGGAATGTTTGTGGTTTCAGTTCCTCCCAACCAATGTGACTGAGGCAGTCACTGGAGGGGCAGAGAGCTATATTGGTATGCAGATTGATAAGAACACAGAGGAACTCCTGGACCTGCAGCACCAGAACTTGTCTTCAGGAAAGCAGGTAATGTAACTTTCCAGGTGTGGAGGCTATTGTAGAATAGCTGCTGCGGCAATAAAGCTGGCGAGCAAAGTGCTCTGTTGTCGGGGTGTGTCGGAAGGGTTGCAGTTTTAACCGCAGTAATTGCGAATGCCCTCTAAGGGAAGACTTGGTAGACACTCTCGCTATCTGTGCAAAGCTTTCAAACAAAACTTGAGGGGAAACGCAGTGGAGGTCAGCCAGGCGCAGTAGGAGGCGGGGCAAAAACAAATACTGCAGTGGAATAACACCCCCTACTGGGTTGGGGGAAACTTTAACTTTACGAGGCAGTGAGCTGCAAAGTGACCTAATGCAACAAAGCAAGGGAGCGTGTTCACCTCTGCATCTCATTTACAAACACTGCTTCCTACTTGATCTGGCAAATATTTGCTGAGTGTGTTGAGCATACAGATGTCACTGCCCTGTAAATGAGAAGCTCCGCTCTGAAGCGGTGTAAAGATTTGCAAGCTGTGGTGATGGTGTGCGATCAAGAACTCTTGCTAATATGGTATAATTCCTCCGAAAACTAATATCGGCTTTTTAAATTGATCCCATGTAATCCGATGTTTAGCTGGCTTGAAAATACTTAAATAGAAGCAAACCCAAGGTTGGTTACACCCCCAGAGTCCCCAGCACAGCTTGCTCCATCATTCCACCATTACCTGCAAACCGTCAGGTGTCACAAAACATTTTGAGTCATCAGGCTGTGACTGTATCACAGCTGACTGTGTAAGTAGGAATAAGACCATCGGGAGACAGTGGGTGCCTTAGAATGCCTCCTGAACTTATAACTGCCTCATGAGAGAAGATGTACTGATGGCTTGACTACTGTTTACACGTAGGTTCATCATTTGTGTAGACACTCATCCCTCTTCTCAGGTGTCCCTGAATGGCTGGCCGGGATTCTGCTGCTCCCTGCATGGGAAATGGACTGCAGTGTTCCATTTTAATTGGGGAGAGGGGAATTCACGTGCAGAGTTGGCTTACAAGGTGGTGGATAAGGGCACACTTCTGGGACCATCCAATGCTTACTGTGGCAGAGAGTCTGACCCTGCACTGACTGGTGCTCTAGTTTAAGGCAAACCTACAGGACGCACCTGTCAGTGCAGTCTCCCCTTGCTGACTTTGCTCTTGGTTATCTGGGGATAGAGGAATCTGCTCACGTTTATTCTCTCCTCCCCTTGCCCCCATGAAGTGGGGAGATAGAGGTCTCAAATCCTACAGCCTGCCCTGATATTGCTCCCCATGTTCTCTTCACCAGTCGGTCTGTCTCTACAGCAGGGTGTCCAGCGTACCAGACTAAGACCTTGACTCTGAGCCAGTGCCCACCGTCTCCCATACAGCGGTGCATGCTCTCACTCACAATGATGCCTACTGCTTGGTGCCCCAAGAGACACTTCCTGTGCTTGCTTATCTTTTCTCCTTTTTAGCTGGCAGAAGAAGTCAGAAGACCGCTCCTCTCAGTTGGAAGCTCTCTGCAGTGTTTTATGGAGAAATGCAAAATATTCTGGGTGAGTGTATGTGGGAAGGGCAGGGGCTGTGCAGTTCTTGGTATAATCTCCATCGGTTGGGCATGGTAAAAGAAGGGCTGTTCACTGAAGTCCCATGGTAACTTCTCTGGCTGAGAACTCTTGTGGCACTGACACTTGTCTAGCTTGCCAGACTGACATTCAGACAAGGTGTTTTATAAAGTACCTCTTTTGTTGTGTCCAAGGCACTCTGTGGAGTTGCTGCTTTGTTGAGGAGCCTGCCTCATGGGAAGACATACGCCTGCTTCACTAACTTACACTCCAAGTGATTGCTCCTCCCCAGCCTCTGCGGAGATGCCTCTTGGAATATAAGCAAGAATAGCCCAGAATTCAGGGAAATTGCTAAATAGCAGGGAAGGGGTGAGAACAGGTTTCTAGTCTAGCTAATAAGTCTTTTTATTTTTTTACTTTTTTTAATAGAGGGAATTTGAATCTCTCAAAAAACAGAAGTCAGAAAAACCTCCAAGTCTGAGTTTCCAAGAGCGTCTTTCCTGTTATAAAACTTTAAGCTGTGACTTGAATGCTCTCCAGGTGGCTTGGAAACAGGCCTCTGCACTTGCTTTGCAGTGTCTGAAAGGTAATGCATATTTACTCATCTTACTCTTGTCTGGTCTGTTTGGAGATGGTCTTCAAATTGCTGGGTGGTCGTGCCTGCAGTTGTAACTGTATGCTTCAGACAAATGCAGCTTCTGAACATAAGTAATTGGATCTTTCTCTGATCCTCACTAGGACCAGCTACTGTTTAAAATATTTAGAGTGAAACATGTTGGCACACAACTCTGAAAGATTTTCAGCCCAAGAGTTAACTGATTCCACAGCTAAACTGTCTTCAAAGAGCCAAGTGTGTTCAGGAAACCTTGCGAGTTGTTCTGTTACACATCTTTGTTTTGGTTCTTTAAACTGCACTACTGTCAATTCATGTAGGTGGGTGGAGGGCAGTACTCATCGAGGACTGCTTTTTCCCCCTCTTTCCCCATCTGTAAAAGGTGGGTACTATATCCATATCTCATGAGGGGGTTGAAATATGGATATAGTTTCATATTATAACCAGCACAACTCAGGCCAGCACAAAGTCAGGACACCTGCCTCTCAATTCTGGCTGTACCAGTGTCTAGCACTCTGCTTTTAGGAAAATTTTGTTTAACCTCATTTTACACCTGGGTATATAGGGAACACTTACCTCCTGAGTTGGGTGTTAGAACTACTTAATGGTTTTGCAAAGTTCTCTAGCTAGTGAAGTGCTGTGGAAGTCCTAATGGCCTCATTGTAAGTAGGAAAGCACACCGTTAAATACTTGATGAAAGATGCAATCTGAACTTTTTTTGGTTTTGGCTCTGACCACCTCCCCTGCTCCTCACAGCGGACCAGGACCCAGACCTAGCAAAGCTGAAGCAAGCCACAGAGACCTTCTCCAAAACTGCTGTGCTGCTTGCCAAGACTTTTGATGCTTTGTGCAGCGCTGCTCATGCCAAATCTCCTCATCAGTCAGTTTACCAACTGGCAGTGGTGACTAAGCAGACCGAAGCAGCTGCCTCCCAGATCCATTCTTCTGCTAAAGATTTATTGCAACTAGCGCAGAGACTGGGGTCTGATAATTGCCTTCGTTCGGGGCTGGAGGCCCTGAAGAACAAAAGGCAGTTGCCCATGAATCCAGGGCCTGACTCAAGCATTCACTTACGAGGGAGGAGTGGGAACTATGTGCGTGTTGCTGTAGCAAAGCTGAATCAAGCATTAATCAAAAGAGAACCTCTCCCTTGAAGCTAAGAATGCTGGGGCACTGTGAAGGTGGCCCAAATACTCTAGTCTTAAAATCCTGCCTCCAGGTTCCCTGCTCCAGGGACCGTTGTGGGAATGTGGCTTTGAAAATCACAACAGCACTTCATATGTTGTCCTATCTGGGAACCTTTATAAGCCTTGTTCTGATCTGTAAGGCCCTAGGCATTCAATATCTGTTTTACTCATTTGATTACAGAGTGGTGAAACGCTAATAGTTATAACTGAAATTAAATAACTTGTGTATTTTGGGAGCACAGTCAAAGCCCAGCTTTAATTTTTTTTTAAAAAAGTAGAACAGGAGTACTTGTGGCACCTTAGAGACTAACAAATTTATTAGAGCATAAGCTTTCGTGGACTACAGCCCACTTCTTCGGATGAAGAAGTGGGCTGTAGTCCACGAAAGCTTATGCTCTAATAAATTTGTTAGTCTCTAAGGTGCCACAAGTACTCCTGTTCTACTTTTTTAAAAAAAAATTAAAGCTGGGCTTTGACTGTGCTCCCAAAATACACAAGTTATTTAATTTCNGAAGAAGTGGGCTGTAGTCCACGAAAGCTTATGCTCTAATAAATTTGTTAGTCTCTAAGGTGCCACAAGTACTCCTGTTCTTCTTTTTGCGGATACAGACTAACACGGCTGTTACTCTGAAACTTTTAAAAAAAGTGTTTACATTCAGGCATGTAATTACCTTAATGATCTCCCCTCTTTCATGGGTGTCTGTGGTGGCATAAACTGCTTGTAAGGTATTAGGTAGAGAGGCCTGAATATGTTGATGTACATTAGCAACACTACTTGTATCTCTCTCTCCTTTTGTTTCTTGTTAAAAAGAATTTAATTAGTTTTGTTAGAGCATAGTTTGTTTGGCCAAATCATGTCCCTCTATTGTTGCTGTCCAAAAGGTTTCAAATTGACTTGTCCGTGCTTCCCAAACTTTTAATACTAAAAAGCCGATGTAAAATAAACAGATTTGGAGAAACTCCCCTGGGCTGTGACGGCTGCGTTTAGTTTGCTCCTGTGGTGCTGGGTGTGGGGTGAAAACAGTGGAGGCCTGGAAGTCTTTAGTAGGATGTAGAAGGGCAAAGTTGGTTAGACAGGTGGGTGCCACAGGGTGGGATGTCCTATTGGGCCCAGCCTTGTGGGGAGGTACAGGCCTCTCTAGGCTAGTTTTGGAGAAGCATTGATCCCTGTTTCTCAACCTCTCTGCTACCAGGGCCTGGCTTGGTGCCTTCCTAAATTCTCAGGGAGCACTGAGGGCCTGATGCTGGTCTACAGATCGGTCCTTGAGAAACACTGACCCTCTCCCTTACCACCACCCCAGCAGCTAGCCCCCAGGCCCTGGGCTGAGGTGGAAGGCAAGCAGCCCCCTCCTAGCCAGCTGTCCTTGGGGCCCACTCCTGCTGCAGGCAGGAGCTGGCTGGGGCCAGCCCCCCGTGCCTGGGGCCAGCCCCCCTGTGCCCGCGGCTCATCCTGCTGTTGCTCCTTCCTCCAGCAGCTGGGCTCCAGCCCGGGGCTCCAAGGAGGTAAGAGGGCGAGTGACCAGCCCGAGGAGGGGCGCGGAGCTGGAGCTGGCAGCCGGGGGAGCGGTCAGGTTACTCGCCTGGGCTGGAGCAGGGGCCAGCGGCCCCCTCCCCCGACGGCAGCTCGCCAAGGGGCCGAGTGGGGCGGTGGTTACGCACCCGGCTGCGATTTGCATGTGAATGGCCCGTCCGGAGCCGCCTCTGCCACGGGCTCGGGGCCGGCGCGTCCCCTCCAGCCCAGGCCATGCGGACAGCAGCGCCCCGCGCCCCGGGGCCGGCGTGAGCCCGGCGCCGTCGGACGGTAGGAGCCGGGCGCTGGGCGCTGCCGGGGCCGGGCGGTGGCGGTGGAGGTGGGCGCGCAGGGAGGCGGCAGCTTTCCGGGGACGGGACCGGCGCGCTGGAGCCGCTGCCCGGGTCCGAGCCGGGCGGGCTGAGCTGAGCTGAAAGCCCCGCCGGGGTGAGCCGCCTGCGGCCCCTGGGGCAGGTTCCCAGCCGGGGGACACCAGCTCATCTGCAGATCGGCCCCGTCTCCCAAGAGGCTGCGCACAAAGCGCCCGCGAAGTGCGGACCGGCTAGAAGTTCCTCAGTGGCCGGGTTATCCCGCTCTGTGCGCCGCAGGCTGACCGGCAGGTCCAGCGTTTATAGTCCAGTTGACTTAACGAGCTGGTCAAATGAGAGAGCAAATTTTCAGTCATTGTGGCTGTGACCCAGCGGTATGTTGGGCAGATGGGGAAAGCAAGACGGTTTGTGGTGAGGTGGAACTTGGGGGTACGCGAGACCCATCCGACTCCTGAAATGGGGGCAGTGGTGTGGAGCCGGGTACCCCCGGAGTTGTCTGGCCGGTTATTTGATGCGGTTGAGGAGCTGGTTGCCCTGGGCTGTGTCTTTGAGGATTTGGGTTTTTTTTTGGGGGGGGGGAGGAGGTGGATTTACAAAACCAGTCACAACAATTGTGGGTTTTACCCACTCAAATACAACATTAAATTATTAAACTCTTCAGAATAACACGCCACCAAGTAGCACCCGGGGAAGATTATCTATCCGCTTCCTGCCACAAAGGACCAGTGCTGCTTTTTAAAATCAAACCCTTTTAAGTGCTTTGCTGCTTATTTTTGCGTCTGGTGCGAAGTCCAGTTTCAACAGACTAAGATCTCTTCAGCATCCGCCAGTTTCTCTCAAAACAAGATGAGTTTGATTTTAAGTAAACGATGTTTAAAATGTTGCAAGTGGATGTGTAATATCCACATGGGCAGTGGGACAGGAGGCCTGTGCAGGCAAAACTTCCCCCAACTTTTATAACAGTCGTTCAGCCCATTGCCTTCATTCGCAGGTCTGCACTGGCTCCAGTCCCCTCAGAGACCTGCCGGGAGTTAGGTGGTCTCAGCATAACCACCAGCTGACAGTCCAGCGGCTCAGTGCTTTGTCTCTTGCTTTGTGTCGCTTGGGTGCGTGGCTGG
The DNA here is from genome assembly GCF_013100865.1 of Trachemys scripta elegans. Classification (NCBI taxonomy): domain Eukaryota; kingdom Metazoa; phylum Chordata; order Testudines; family Emydidae; genus Trachemys; species Trachemys scripta. The sequence continues at coordinate 23,722,199 of NC_048314.1, forward strand.
CTCCTTGTGGGGAGAGGAGGTTATGAAAGTTCTCCCTGGAGTGAGAATTAACAGAGATTCATCCTGCGGGTCTCGGATATTGTGTTTATACAACATCAGCCTTCCAGCTGCTGAACCTGCACACAACACCCCTCCTGTGGAAGCAATTCCCTTCCCCCAACCTTGCACCCCAGAATCATTCTGCCCCCAGACCTCTCTCAGAGCCAGAATCACCCACCAGACAGGTATGGATTGTACATACATTACAGTGAAATGAAGAAATCCTGGCGCAAGAAGAGAGTAAGTGTGTGACCGGTGTCAGTGCGGTTTAGGTCTGAAAGAATTACTATTGCATGAAGGGGATAGAATAATTGGTTCTTAGTTACAGTGTTGGGGGAAGAATAGATTATTTAAACCTCTAGGCCCCCGAAGGGTTGATGGTGGAAAATACCAGGTATCTTGCTGGTTTGGGTTTGGAGCATGAAGTCTTCCTTTAATAGCCACATTTTAGGAAGGGAGTTTAGTCTGGAGGCTAAAGCACAGCGCTAGGCAACAGAAGGTCTGGGTTTCATTCCTGGCTCTGTCCCGACTGTCTACCTAGGGGGTTTATTATCCACGCCACCCATCGCTGTAGCATAAATTCCGTAGAAACGGGGCGGTCGCTAGCAGACTAAATGGAGTCTGTGCTAGGGCGTTTGTTGTTTATTTGGGGGGCAGGAGGGGTTTGGGAATAGAAGGGGTGTTCATTCCTTATGCTAGAAAGGTTTTCTCAAGGAGGAAGGCTTTGGAATGTTTCTTAGAGATGACCAGACTCTCTGGATTGGCCTGATTTCCTCTGGAAGGTTGTTCTGCCGCTGGATCCCTTCGACCAAGAACACTTTATCCCCAGTTCTCTCATGCTGCGTCCTGGGCTTTAGGATATGCACAGTCCCAGGAGCACAGCTGCCCTGTTCTTCATAGATTGAAAATGGCCTTAGAAGTAAGTGTGGCGTGATCCACCCTGGGTTCTGACTCTTCACCTCCTGCTTTACACCTGGGGAAGCCAACACCTACCTAAGGGATGTGCTGGGAGGTTCAATCCATTGCCGATAAAAGGCCTTGTGACGCTGGGGTGAAAGGCACTAGAGAAGGTAAAATAATATTATTGTACTTTCCCTTCCAATTGAAAAACGATCTTCTTGTCCATCAGATTTTTAAATGTTCAGATCTGTCTTTGTCTGTGATACAAGTTAATATAAAACTAAAACAAAGCATCGCTGTCCTAATGTGCAATCGACATCTCTTAGCTTTCCCTTGTATTCATTTGCTTTGCCACAGTGGGCTGGTGATATTTGCAAGGCGTGTGGACATAATGCTCATTATAGTCAGTCATCCTATTGCTACATGGTCATCTTCTCTAGTTCTTTCTTCTGTGCAAGTCCGGATTAACTTTTTGTGGGCCTGGCGCCAAACATATTTGTGCCCCTCACCCCCCCCCCCAGGGAATGAAGGGGTCAGGGGCAAGAGCACTGGGGGCAGGGTGGATTTGATTTAAATCACGAGTCAGGAAGACCCGATTTAATCATGGTTTTCTACATAAAAGTGCATTCTTGTTGGTTGTTATAACCTTAATACATATTCTTCACAACTCAGAGATAGATGTAAGTTTTATTTTTTAGAAGGTACACATTATACATTTTTAAACAGTGATTTATTTTGAAAACTTTTCAGATGAGTTTTACAGCTATATCAGAAAATGAAATGACCAAACAATCATTCGTTTACCAAAGATAATTGAAGCAGTTCACCTCCCAATGACTTCATAAATATCTATCTCCAATTCAACAGGTTAATCATTAATATTTGGAGGATTTTCTTGCCAGGCTGTATTAGGAGGAGAACATCACCAGAAAGACATTTAAATTGTTTTATTTAACTAAAACAACAATGTTAAGTATTCTGGATTTTTTTCTTCAATAGCAAACATAATATTTTAACAAAAAAGCATATGTCCCTCGCTTCTCACATCTATCTCCAGACTTCTTCTCCTTGTCCAGATCTATTCCGCCCCCAACAATCTTCTATTCATTGAACTTTTTTAAACTTTGCACTTTTAGAGAGAGGTAAGGGATTGACTCTGTGTACACAAATTTGCAGAGGGACAATTGAGTTGGTCTGTTGTTTCTCACCTCTATATATTTATTTATTTTAAAACATTTTTGCTGTTAACAAGCATGTTACCTCTGGAGACACAAATCCACAGTTTGAGAACTGCAAAACTAAGCATCTCTGATGGTATCTTCTAGACTGAGTACTGAGTCCCATTGGGTAGATAGAAAGATTAACCTAAATAATCTATACAGAAGCCCCTGGAACCCTATAAAATTGGGTCCCTAATCCATGAACTATTAGAACTCATTTACAAAACTCTTCTTAAACATTACATGAATATATTCTCATACTATAGAATTAGAATTTGTAATCCCTATTCCATGATGAGAGAGGTTTTTTCCCTCAAAAATCCAATTTAAATAAAAAAAAAAAAAAATCTGAGGCGCTTGCCTGGGGCGGAGCCTGCCTGGCCGCAGCCCAAACCCCAGGAGCTGGCAGCACCAAGCTCCTGCCCCCGCAGGAGAGGGTGGGAGGCAGAGAAGAGCGGGCTGGGCGACATGGTGCCAAATCCACTACTGCTTCTGTGCAGTCCCATGAGAGTCCCTTGACTCTGGTCACGTTGAATGTTCTTTTGTTAGTCTTCCCAGCATTTAGCATCTCAGTCAATGTGCTTTTTCCTTCTTTCTGGGGGCCGGGAGGGGGAGGAGGGTGTTCCACCCCTGGCCAGCTAACAATGTCTGGTTCCTCCAGACCTGCAGGCTGCTCAGTTAGAAACAGAGTCTCTTTCACGTGGTCTCCAAGTGCTTGTATTTTAAATTCTGACTGCCAAATGGATCAGCATTTCCTCTTTGGGCAATGTCACCCCCCCTCTTGCTTTTCGAAAAGCTAGCTTTCGAAATTTCCATGTGGTATCATTGTCATGGGACTCTAGGTGCCAAGGATTGGCTATTGAGAAATAGATTTTGTATGTGCAGGACCACCACAGGGTTAGTGGTTAAAAGCAGGGGATTGAGAGTGCTCTTGGCTTCTCTCCTCTTAACTGTAATGCTGATTTGTTGTGTGGTTGTGAGCAAGTCACTTTAGTCTCTCTCTGCACCTCAGTTTACCCACCTGTAAAATGTAAGGGTTGTACCAATTTGTGATGGTTAGTCCCTATGCTACGTCTTATCAGAACCTTTACAAGATCCCATTGTCTGGCCAGCACACCTACCTGGAAACGTTGTCAAAGATCTCGTTTGATACTGCTCAGAAATGTAATTTATGCCTCTGACTTGATTTGGTTAAAAGCAGGTAAGGAGGGTTCACTAACCATCTGACTTATGAACTAATGATACAGCTTCTGCAGAGTTATCGGCTTCTGGTATCTCATCTGTAGCAGGCTACCTAGGATGGATATTTTCTGTTGAGTCTCTTTCCCCCCGTTTCTGTATGCAAGAGTTAGCTATACAGCTGCAGGACATCGTTATCTAGCACTGCTTTGTCCATTCCAGCAGAGAGGGAAAGATTTCCAACCAGTCGACATGGTCCGACGGCACCCGAGACCTGAGTACTGGTTCCTCAGCTTCCTGGTAAGTTTTACAAGGACTTAATTGCTTTGAGTAGCTGGATAATTTGAATGCTGAAAACAGCTAGGAATTGTCCAAAGACATTTCCCGAACAGTCAGGATGTTGGAACACGGGGCCTGAGTCCTAGGTGAGGTCATTCTGAGTGACACTGGAATAAATCTCCTAAAATAAAATGAATGAACCCTTCTGCACCTTTTCTGATAGTTCAATGTATTTAGTCATTGGCTTGTTACCGATGGCGCAATCCAGAGATAAGTTAATGGAGATATCCCATCTCCTAGAACTGGAAGGGACCTTGAAAGGTCATCGCATCCAGCCCCCTGCCTTCACTAGCAGGACCAAGTACTGATTTCTGCCCCAGATCCCTAAGTGGCCCCCTTAAGGATTGAACTCACAACCCTGGGTTTAGCAGGCCAATGCTCAAACCACTGAGCTATCCGTCCCTATTGGTCATGCTCTGGTAGGTTCCATCTTCCAGTGTTTCAGTAAGAGGTAGATTTCACTTGGCAGATTCAAGTACTTTAATAATAGGACTTCTCTTTTAGAGCCTCAGCAATGGATATTGTTATATTTCTAGTTTCCTGATTATTCCATGTAGCTGTGTGGAGGAGATATTTCGCTATGAAACGTTTACTTTCAGAGATTCTTTATATACATGTGTATATAACAAGGAAAACTTGCTAGAACAGTGCAGTGTGAGCAGAGACATCAGACTCCATGGGCTTAATCAGGAAACTAAGCAGTAAACGTACCCATAAACCAGGGGTCCCACCGGGGCATCTATGTGCACCTGCCTACTGGCTGCCAGATAAGCAGCCGCCGAAAATCAGCAGCATTTCGGCGGCGGTGCTTCTGGACATTGCCGTTTCTCAGTGGCATTTCAGTGGCGATGCTTCCTGGCGTTGCCGCTTCTTGGCGGCTGCTTGTCCGGTGACCGTGCTCCTTGGCGGCTAGTCATCCGGCAGCCGCCACACAAAAAGGTTGGGGACCACTGCTCTAAACCTTGCTCCCACAGTGTGGTTTTATTTCTTGCAGATTGGTAGCCTGTCCAGAGAACTCTTAGACTTTACTGCCCTTGCTGATAATCACACTTCAAAAGGTTAGTGTCCTAATCAGCACTTGAGTCTTAGAGAATCTATGAAAATACGTTTGGGACTGTAAGAGCTAACGTTTCCTCCCCCCCCCCCCCCACACCCACCTTTTATATGGCTGTAAATTGCGACCAATGTTTGTTGGATCCAAATTTGATTGCAGGTGTAAATATTAGTATTTGTACCGCTAACTACCAGATTAGCAGGTGAAAATCAGGTAAGTGCTGTCCAACTGCTCATATTTGTGCCTGTGATGCACTTGTGTGTGCAAACAATGTGGGAGCAATTTTGTGAGCGCAAATTGCCACTTGCAAATATGGAAAGGGCGGGGAGCTGAAAAACGGGGCCTAAGCTCTGTCCTTAAGTCCCTGAGTGAGTTTGAGTAAGATGCCTTAAAGTGTATCCCTCCAGTGAACGGCAGTGTGTTTTGTTTTGTCCTGACATTGCCACTGTTTTGGGTATTTCCTACGGATGAATCAGGTCTGAGGGCTGGGCCTGGGGAAAGCCAACTCTTCCAGGCACATGTGCTAAAGCGCAGCTCTCTCTCATCTTAGGCCCGAGGCAACCCGCTAAAGTCTGTCCCTGTTCGCCGATGTCCCTTTGTGCTGCGTGCGGGTGCGAGATTTTGCTTCTGACTTTGCAAGGGCTGTGCAAACCCCATGTTTGCAAGTGCATGTCTGATCTGCTGCGATAGGCTGACCCCAGGTGGCAGGAGCGGGTGTGTCACGTGTAGTTCGTATTACTGAGGCTGTTGATGTGAAGGCCGCCTGCGTCCAGGGGCGAATGGGCAGGGAATGAGGACACAGCTCTGGTGCTTTCTGCAAACCGGCATGTGTCCTACTGGCTCCTGTGCTGCATGGGGTAGCAATGGTCCAGCTTGCATGTCTGTCTTTCAGATTTTGGTGCTGCTGCTGCCACCGTCGCGACCTCGGGAGATGTTTATGAATACGTGGACATCCCCTTGGACTGGTGGCATGCGAACAGACACTGCGAACAACGCTTTGCGCAGCTGCTCTTTGAGCTCCCGAACAATGAGCTGGCATCGGTCAGCGAACTGCTGCGCCCCCACCAAGGGCAAAGCTCTGTCTGGTTAGACGAGAGGGAGGCATTCCTGCGAAAACACAAACAGAGACGTGAGTATAAGATGGGCATTGGGGCAGCTAGCCTGGCCTAGCCAGGGACAAAGAAACCTAGGAAGGCCCAAAGGTCGGATCCTTCTTTTACAAAACACGTGTGTCTGGATATTGTGAGGGGAAGTTATTAGTCTGGAAAAATTATTCTTGTGATTTGTGTTGTGGTAGGGCCTAGGAGCCCTAGCACGGACTGGGGCCGCATTGCGTGAGGTGCTGTACAGAGACAAGCCAAAAGGACCGAACCTGTCCCAGGTTGCTTACGATCTAAGTATAAGACAAGACCCAACAGATGGACACAGAGAGAAGGGGGAGTACAAGGAAACAATGAGAGAGTATTGGTCAGCAGGCCAGGCTGTGGAACATCAGATGTCTCACTGGTATCCAATTATTTGTAGGTATCCTGGCAAAGGAGAGTTTTTAAGGGGGGATCTCATGCCCTGGGGTGTCATGGACTAATACTCTATGATCTACCTCAGCATCAAGACAAAGATGGTTTTGCTGGACGTATCCCCTGGAACATATCTGCAGAAGTAATCATATAAGTAATATGACTGGGGGCGTAGGCTGCAGCAATCCAGCGCTGGGTAGTCATGTATCACAACTGTGCTGAGCATGGGTAGGGTGATCGGGGAGGTCTTCTCTAGGCTCTGCCTCCAGAAGACATGCCAGTGGTGATGAGCAGTTAATCCCAAATTCATTATTTACCATCCTGGCTGCTGGAAGTGTCACTTTTCAGAAGTGGCATTTGCCGAAATGCTCTACCGTCAAACTCCCCTTCCCTCTCCAGGCATCACTGTAGCCAGCACCATCCCCTTTAGAAGTAGCTGAGAACCCTCAAGAATGTATTTATGGTATTGTGGTATGCTGGGGTCAACGGTATTTAGCCTTTTTGGGGATGAAACAAAATAAATTGTTGCCTCTAAGAGAGAGGGAGCAGGGTTTGGTCCAGGTTCCTGCCCTGTCTTGGCTGAAGTTTTGAATGTTCCCCTTCCAGGAATTCACACAGCACCAATCCTGGTGTTCAGAAACAAAACAGACACTAAGTACGTGAAGGTGCTGGCCAACTTTCCCGTGATGCCTGCTGTCACCGCCTGTGCCCACATCCAGTGGGACAAGACGACCCAGGAGATTTCCACCATCTTCTCCTATGCCGTCCCTGCTTTCATTAACGAGTTCCAGCTGCGCGGCTTCGTTGACAAGGAAGGGTTTGTACGATTTGCCATCATCGTCCACGGACACCACTCCCCGTACCTGCCCGTGTTCCGCAGCGATGGGCAGTGGCATCACTTCTGTGTCACCTGGCAGCAGCAGAACGGGACGTGGGCCATCTACGCCGATGGAAAGAAGAAGGCCTCTGCCGCTGGACTGTGTGCTGCAGGGCCGCCGGCCAGCCAGGCTATTTACGATCATGGAACTTTTATTATTGGGCAAGACCAGGATTCACTAGGAGGCACCTTCAAGGAGAAAGAGTCCTTCAGTGGGAACATCACTGACCTGAACGTGTGGCGTAGAGTCCTTAGCGAAGAGCAGATAGAGAGAGTCCGGTCGTGCTGCCTGATAGACCATGAGCTTATCTTCGGGTGGGGCAGCTACACTCTGGAGATCGAGCCCGCTGTACAAGAAGTAACAGCACAGTTCCTTTGCCCAGGTAAGACTCATTCCCGGCGTCAGGTGCCCGGCACACTTTGCTTTCCAAGCTTAGGTTCTAAGCTGCAGATCAGCAAAAGGCAGCGCCGTTCTGCCGGGTGCAGCTGTACCGAGGACGACAGGCCTCCATGTGGGTGTAAGCATCACCCACAGGAAGAGAGGTTTGCACCAGGAGGATGGATAGCTGGGAATGTTTTGGGGAGGGAAAGGAGGGTTGGTTTGAGTGCTGGGGGTCACCATCCAGATAAGACCCGAGACCGAGGTCCTGTTCATCTGTGGTCATTAAAGATTCCATGGCACTTTCCATCATGAACGCCAGTGTCCTGGGCAAATTCCCAGTGGGCTAATGATACTCTTCCTCCTCCATGTTTCCCTGCTAGTGTCAGTTGGAGAAGTTAGGCTTAGTTTCCACTGGCAAGAGTGAAAGACAAAACTTTTGTCGTTCAGAGCGCTGTTAACTCCCCACCCCACCCCCAAAACATAAACGTGTGAACAGAGCGCTCTGCCGACAATGCTAACACCGCTCGGTGGGGGTGGAAGTTTTTTGTTGGCAGCAGAGCTCTCTCCTGCCGACAAAACAGCAGCTACACTGCGCGCCTTTTAGCGGCACGGCTGTAGAGGTATGGCTGCGTCGCTAAAAGCGGCATAGTGTCGAAATAGCCTCAGGCTACGCTTGCTCCCCTGTTATCAGTTGATTACTGTTGTTGGACCCTGTATATCACCTTCCTAGTGCTTCGGGATCCTCCTGAGCGAACGGCACTGTTTAGCACCAACTGGCTTGACAATTCCTAATCAAACCCAGAACTCAAGCCCTGGCATTTCTGTCTCCTTGTGGTGTGTCTGGGGTGGGCATCCGAGAAGCTACGTTACGGAGCAGCACAAGGAATGCATGCTCCAGGCTGTGCATGGGAGAACAGTGGGGCTGTTTAAGGAGCAACTGGTGGTTTTCAGCCTTCAACAAAGTTTGTGGCTCATTTGTGAAAATCCCCCGTCTGGTGGGGGACAGCGCAGACGGGTGACCAGACAGCAAGTGTGAAAAATTGGGACGGGGGTGGGGGATAATAGGAGCCTATATAAGAAAGACCCAAATATCGGGACTGTCCCTATAAAATTGGGACATCTGGTCACCCTAGCGTGTCTCAGCATTCTGGGCCTTGTTTGTGTCTCCCCAGGGCCTGTGGAGCAATGCAGGGTTCTGGACTTTGGCAGTGGTGGAGTCAGTGACACTTCTTGTTTGCATTCCTTGCCTTTTGTCTGCCACTACAAGAAGGGTACAGCGTGATTGATTTATTATTTCCATTGTGGTAGCTCCCAGGGGTCCTGGCCAGGATCGGGCCCTAGACAGACACCCAGGAAGACAATCTCTGCCCTGAAGAGTTTACAGTCTAATCTTCTACAATCTCTAACATTTTCAACTTTCTAAATTAAATAAATGTCAAAATGTGCTGTAGCCACAGCCTCAGGCCAAGTGTGTCCTGGCCGAATGCTCCCGCTTGCTGCTCTTACAGATTTTAATTTTTTTATCTTCAGTTTATTCAGTTGTCTGTTGTCTGCACTGCACATTGCAGGACTCCTGGGTATTGTCCCCTTACAGTGACAGCACTGTAGGGTAAGATCAACTCCAAGCATCTCTGGGTGGGGAGATGGGCTGCGGGAGGGGAGGTCACAGAGATCAAAAGTTTGGCTGAGCAGCTGAGATGTCAGCTCTTGGTGTCCCCCAATGGGTGTCTTTGCAGCAAAGGCAAAAGACACAAATTACCTCCCCAAGTCCTGGCAGCTTGTCCTGATTGTCCTCCCAGCACATCAGTGAGTCCCAAGGAGCTACTGTCCAGGCACTTGAAAATGGGACTTTACTGGGGATCGTGGCAACACTTGTGTCTTTGTGTTATTTTCAGATGTGTATTTACTCTTGAAGAAAACCCAGTCAGAATCCAGCCCACCACTGATCAGTCGGGTTAATACCCTCGCAAATGCTACCATGGTGAGTGCGGGAGAGCCCAGACCCTCGGGACCTTCCATTGCTGGGAGTTCCTAATGCTGAGAGCAGGCCAGAGCCGACTTGATCTGCCATCGTTCATTTGTGTGCGTGTTTCTTGTCCTCCCGGCCTGAAGCCGTGTGCCCTTGGCCCCTCTGGTGCTGCTCCAGGAGTGGGAGGAACCTCACGAATAGACCCGCCACCTTTTTCTGGCTTTTAAAATATTTACCTTTTGTATCAGTTTGATGAGCGGAGTCCATTTCACAGCACAGGGCCTGATCTGGGGGACCCGTTACTGTGAGCAGGGGAGCTGTTTCCAGCCGTGATTCTCGGCCTTGTTCGCACGCTGAGTTCAGCAAATGCCCGTATGCTCCCGTGTGGCAGAGCAGGGGCAGATCTCCCTTCCCTGCACATGGGGCATTTTCCACTAGTCACCAGCTTGCGGGTTAATAGCTTATGGGTGACTGGCAGGGCAGCCTCCTTGTGTATTGGAGGGTGGGCACAGAGCATCACCCATAGCCCTTAATTAACTGCACATCGTTCGTCTTTGGGCAGAGGTGGGGTCTGCTCTGGGGTAAAAGGCTTTTCCTTGGCAGATTCCTGAGAATGTTTTCTTGGGCGATGTTAGAGACGTGAACATCTCAGCAGCTGTCAATGTTCTCCATGCTCTGACGACCGTCCTGCGGGAGGAGGAGACCCCGGTGAAGCCAGCTGACCTGCTTGGCGTGGTCCAGTTTCTAAAGCAAGTTTCAGATGTCGAAGTCCAGGAGCAGGAACAGCTGGAGATGCTGGAGCAGCTGAGCCAGTATTATGTGGAAGTGACTGGACTGATCCTGGAGGAGCAAAATACTGACCAGTGGTCGGAAATCAGCCAGGTGAAATAGGCTTGTGATGTAGGCATGACCCCAGCTACCCGCCTCGCCTCCACGTGGTCTGCAGACACTGCAGACTAGGTTTGTGTCACATCTGACCGTACTGCTGGGGTCTGCAGTCCCTTGATTCACTGGCTCACAATGATCTGATGACTAATCATGGGGGTGGGCCTAGTGTGGGGCAAACCTCCAAAGGTCAGAGTTTGGGGCTGGCTGGAACAGGAAGAGAAGGCTCTCTCTAGAGATTGTAGGCACGCTGGGTCTCCTGCAAACAGCCTTCCTGGCAATGTCATGGCACTTGCAGTCCAGCCCCTGGCTGGAGCTTGGGATTGCACAGACTGCGTGAAAATGAGATGATTAGGGGGCAGGGGTGGAGGCATCTATGGAGGAATTAACCAAGCACTCTGAACCTTCGCAGTGATCCAGTTTGGCCCCAGAGCTGCATGAATATTTGGGGGACAGCGAGAGGATCAGACAATTTCTGAACTGTCTCGCCCTGCCCTAGAGTAGCACTAGTGCCAGGAACTGCTGTGTCTCAAGGTGCAAACCCATGACTCCTACTTTGATGCTGTCAAGCAGCATAGGGCAGCACATCAAACATCCGCCTGCAGCAGTCTCTGCTTGCTCCAGCGATCGGGCGTTTGCTGCTGTCCATTGCTAAAACTCCAAGCTGCCCCCTCCTTGCAAGTTCCCTTGGGAGCCCCCCTCGGCTTCTGTCCTGTTCAAGCCGGCTGGCCTAGCACCAGGACACTTGTCTGTCAGGGGCCTGATCCCTGTGGGGTGAACGCAGTCCATGGCAGATTGCTGGCACTTTGCTCCCCCCACCGCTGTGCCTGGCAGGGATTGTGCGCTAGCTTTTTAAAAGTGCATTGTTGTAATGTTTGCAGATGGGATGCCAAGACAGCATCTGTTTCCAGACCCCAAACTGTTCAAAACACTGTAGAGCCTGTGTGAGAAATTTTCATCATGTCCCCCAAGCGGGGGCCTTCTCCATTGGATGCTTTTATCTTGTCCTCTCGGGCCAGCCCTTTCTGTATATTGTAATGACCTGGCCCCTCCTGGGTGTATGTGTAACAGCTACCGTCATGGCAATCCACTGGGGATTGAACCAGGGACCTCTAGAGATCACGGCATGAGCTCAAACGTCAAGCTCTCTGGCTGGGTACATGCAGTGGCCAGGGGTTACGTGCACAGCACAGCCTGCTCCTGGAGAACTTCTCAGCTGCATCATAAACCCACTACTACTCCCAGAGATTCCCCTTTAGCTTGAGCGGAAGCGACCTCTGCAGGGAAGGTGTGAGTTCTGTTGCCACGAGGCTCCAAGTGCCCACGTTATGTAGCATTGTCACACTTGTGATATGCAGGATGGTCCACACGCTTCACACCTCTTGGGAGCAGGCCGTGAATTTGTAGCTTTTCAAGTAATGGCTCAGTTTCTTGCGGGCAGCTCTTTCCCTTGTGAGTAGGTTTCAGGGGATGGGGTTGTCTGTGCTGTAGAACACACACTCACAAGTGTTCAAAACTCAGGAGACAGGCCCCCCAAAAGCAAGTTAGATCCTGTTTATTTGCCTGTTGGTTTTTTGAGCCAATAGGTTTCACATTTTCAAGCTTTTCTTTGCTGCCAGTGGGGCAAGAGTCTTATTTTAAAAAAAGGGAAAAGAAAATAGAAAACTGAGATTTTCATGTAATCACCTGACTCCTGGAGCTGAGGCTTTGAAAACACCGAACATTATGAGACACGAGAGTTGGCAACACTGGTTGTAAGCTGCACCATTTGATAGAGGGAGATCTCACAAATGACTGTGTATTTCTTAGATTATCAGAGGGCCTATGACTGTTGTAGAGAACATGGACAGAATGGCTTCAAACCTAGACCAACTTCTGACTGCGAAAAGGACAAGGATAGCGATCCAGTACAGGAACATCGGTGAGTATGAACGAGCCGGGCTCCGGGCAGCCACGAAAGCTTGAGCCACCTTGCACTTGAAAGGGGCAAACCTGAGCAGCCTTCAGGCAGTGGCGGTGGTCGTTTGGCCTGGGATGGTGGTGGGGTAGGGGGGGGGGTGTCTCCCAGCACTTTGAAGGTGAAAGTAGTGTAACAGGGTTACTGTCCTGGCTGGGGGAGTGGGTGTTCTCTGCAGGGCCGGCTCCAGGGTTTTGACTGGCCCAAGCAGCCAAACAAAAACAAAAAGCTGCGATCGCGATCTGCGGTGGCAATTCGGCGGGAGGTCCTTCGCTCCGAGCAGGAGTGAGGGACCGTCCGCCAAATTGCCGCCGAACAGCTGGACGTGCCGCCCCTCTCCAAAGTGGCCGCCCCAAGCACCTGCTTGGTAAGCTGGTGCCTGGAGCCGGCCCTGGTTCTCTGCACACCCACATGCAGCCCATCAAGAGGGTGGCTGCTCCTGGGGGGACCCCATCTCAGAAAGTAATCTTGGGAGGAAATTCTTGGCAGCGTGTGCATGTCCTGTCTCTGGGAGAAAGGGAAACTGGTTTTGGCAGCTCCAGCAGCGGGAGGGGAACTGCCCTGGGAGAAATGGAGGTGGTTCTGTTGTTCACTGATCCCGTGTCTACGTCATTACTGGGGGAACAGGCCTGCCTCTGCTAGCTCCCACGAAGTCACATAACACTGGGTATACAGGGGCTAAGCAATGATTTCAGCTACGTCTGCTGATTTGAGGCACCCTGGTTTGTGGGCACTCAGCTGCAGGTGTGGGGAGCCGATAGCTCCTGCTGACTCTTTGGAAAATCAGGCCTGGGGTGTCTAACATTGGGCACTTGGAGGCCTCCTTTGGAAATCTGGCTGCAGAGAGTTAACTTGCTATTTTAAGGGTGGGAGGGGATGCTTGAGGCGAGGCTGTGGCTGTATTTCCTTCCTTCCTGATCACTTAACATCACCCTGTAATTTCATTTTAAACTGCAAACCAGGAAGCGTAATTACAAGAAATCCTTTCCATGCAGTAGCACTGAGGAATGCTCCAGTCAGAGTAACATTCCCCAAGGCCTCCACAAGAGGGTGATGTGCCCACGCACATGGCGCCTCACAGCTAGGTACACAGGCAAGCTCAGAGCTCCCAATATTTTAACAAGGGGCTTCCACAAACTTTAGTCCAGGCGCCAGGGGCACAGGTGCTGGCAGAGAAGCTGAGGGGCTAGGCAGCATCGTCTTCTGAGCAAACGACTGGGCTGGGCGTGGCTGTGTAAAACACTCCAAGGACTCGGGTGGTATCACGGGTCTGAAGTGAGGGCTGGGGTGTCAGGGGAGGTGGGGGTAGCGGGGGGAAGGGATCACGCAGACACCCCACTGAATCCTAGACATGGGACACCCCTAGTAGGTCAGTTTGTCCCATTCCTCCCCCCATGCTCTCACCCACACAAAGCAGGAGTGAGCCCGGCAGGCTGTTCTCTGGGACTTGGCTCAGTTTGCAGATCTCGGAGTTCCCACCATTTCCTTTGGCCAACGATGTCACCGTCTGAAGAGTCTCACCAGGAGGCTGGGTATGGGGGGGAACCTCTCCCACAGGTTCTTTTGCTATGTCCTCTCCTTGGTCCTAGGGGTACTTGGGGGGCTGCTGTGCTCCAAGTGGCTGGAAGGACCTCGGGCGAGATTCTCTAGGGTTTGAGAACACCCAGCTCTGTTGTGTTCAATACGTGGATCTGATAGGGCACTGGCTGACGCTGGACTGTTGTGTGTCTGCTTTGCCCTTATTGGAAAGGTAGAGGGGGTGTGTGTGTGTGCGCGCGCGCATGCTGTCCACTAGCTCAGCCTGTTCCCTCTGTGGAGCCGGGTCGTTATTGCATGACAACCCCCCAGGGCAAATATTACACTGCTCAGCTGGGGTTAAGGTGGGCAGTGAACTGAGCCTGAATGTGGCTGGCTGATTTCCAGAGGAATCCGGGGTCTATCCTGAATATTCTGCTCAGGGCCTCAGGCCATGGCATTTTGAGTAGCGGCTTTGGAGGAAATACTGACCTGGTGGTTTCCCCAGGGATCGAAGTCAGGAAGATGGAGCTCAGCCGGCAGGAGCCCAGCAGTGATGTGTATCTGGTCCAAAGCCAGGAGGCAGGCGGGCCTGACCTCATAGAAGTTCCCCCTGAAGAAGTAGAAAGACTTAAAGCCAAAGGTAGGGTGAGGGCTGGGTTCTGCATCCTGGACGGACCCTCCCTGACTCCACTTAGAGGAGGGAAGCTTCATGCAGCAGCTTCGTAAGGGGCTGGCGGTAATACCTGAATTAACATATTCTGCCCAAATTCCGTGTGGCAAGCGGCTGTACGGGGGCTGTTCTCAGGGAGAAGGAAATGGGTCTGGGTCGCAGAGTGCTCCAGAACAGGTACTTCAGAGACTGCAGCAGTGTGTGCAAACACGCCACCCGAGTGCCTCCACTCGGACCTGGAGAGACTGGGCTTGGCTCCTGGCCCTTGTACTGCCTGGCTTCTCACTGCTATGATGAACAGCCTGGGGCATGGCTGTGTGATAGGGAGTGAGACTGCTCAGCGCTGAGACCCACCAGCTCCTGTCACACAACCCACCCAACAGCCTTATCGGGGCGAATGACTTTCAGTCATGGCCAACTTGGGGTTGGGTCAAAGCTGGTGGCAGAGCCGTCCCTAGGTACAGTGAATCGGGGTGATCGCTCCAGCTCCATGCTTTGGGGGGCCCCCCGGGCCAGCACGATTGGCCAGCGTTGTCGGTCCTGGACGTGACAGATTCATCACGTCCACCCTGGGCCCCGCACCCCCTTGGGGACAGCGCTGGTTGGTGGCACTGGCCATGGCTTCATTGCCCATCTCCTAGGCCAGCCAGTTCCCCGACACAAACTCTGCCACAAGCACCAGAGACGGACCATCCTTTGCTCCCGGCACTGTTGTCTCTCGCGAGGCAGTTGCTGGAAGGGAAATGGAGGAGGGGGAAGAGCCGTTGCATACGAGGATTTTTCTGGGACATCGTAAGGCCAGCTGAGATGTGGCCTGTTTTTCGTAGGTACTTGGCTGGCTCCCATCGCCGCAGGGTCTGAGCTGCTCAGTCTTTAGTGACTTTGTCCTGGCCATAGCCCTGCGGGGGAGGAATGTTCTGGGATTCCCATTGCACAGGTGTGGAACTAGGGACCGTCACAGAAGTGAAACTGCCATTGCCTCAAAGTTTTGGGCTTGTTTGAAACTAAACCTCAAAGGGAGTTGCAAGGGGGCGAACCCAGAAGCCGTAACCCTGGACATGGCTGTTTGCACGGGGGACTGTGGCTCACATCGACCCGGGTGAGTTTCTGTCAGCTCTGCCCCCACCCCTGGGCTGGCCCACCAAAAGGAGACCACTGACACTTACAGCAGGCCGAGCGGCGTCATCAGGGGTACCAAGCGGAGGCTTTTTCACTTCTCCCGCTCCATTGTCTCTGTTCAGGTCTCAGCAGAGTCACTGCGATCAACACATGGTACGGCCACTCCTCCCTCCAGTGCTTCCTCCCGGGGAGCAGTGCCGTGTTCCAGGACGTGGCCGCGTCTGACGGAGGACGGCGGTGAGTGCGCGTTCGCCTTGTCGTCGCACTGCTCACCCCCAGACAAATGGGGATGCGCCAGTCAGACCTGGCCAGGCCCTGGGAGTCCGCAGCAGTGTCAGTGCTTTGGGTGTCCTCCCACTGCCGCAGCCACATGCAGCCAATCGTTCGTCACAGAAAATGTCTCCCAGAACCAGGGGCCAGGCTAGACTCTGGCCCCAGGGCGCATGGGCTTGCACTAAAGAGGGGAAAGGGCTAGTCCGTTCTGTGGTGGCTGGCAGCTAAGACCCTGCCGAGGGACCCAGAGGAGGTCCTCTCCTGGGCAGGGTTACCGCTGCAGAAGGATGTGGACGAGCCTGCAGAGATCTCCTCTCACTGTGGTGATTTAACAGTGTCCAGAAAGAACTGGCCCAGTCCCCACCTCAGTTCGGTGGCTGAATTTGAAACAGAGGTTCCTTGGGCTGGGGCAGTGCAGACACTGGAGGGGCACCAGGCCGGAAAGTGGCTTGGGCAAAGCACTAGCCGTCTCAGGCTGCAGCCGCCGTGCGACTGGCTGTTCACCTGGGAGCTCTGGGAGCACTAGGTGGAGACAGCAGCCTGTCACCTCCAACAGGCCAGCTGCTCACTCTCGCCTCCTGCCTTTCGCTCTTTTACTGGTGCTGCTCCGGCTTGGGATGATTTAACCTGAAGCCTCATTTACGATAGCCATGGGGGAGGGGCTGCCTGGTTTTCGTTTGCCTGCTAACTCCCAATCTGTTCTGTCCTAAAGATCCCTGTGCCTGCATCTGAACAGCTCGCCCTAAGCAAAGGGCAGGTGGCTCTGATCACTCCAGCCCCAGGTGCAGCCAGAATGGGTCACTGCTTGGTAGACCGAGACCCTGAGCTCCCCTTGCCCGGGCTGCCAGCCCAGCTGTGTCTCACATCACCTGGGTAGAACTGACCTATGGCGCATGCCCCTGGGAGGTAGCCTGGAGTTAGGGTTTAGAAGAGCTGGGAAAAGTCGCCTCTTTCTCTGGCCGTCACAGCCCTGCATGTTAATATGAGCAAGAAAAGCATCTACTGGTACATTAGCTAAGGTACATCGACACAGTTTCATCAGCTGGGGCAGAAGGGCATCTTCCCCATGGCCGGGGAGTCCACTATGGAAAGGCGATGCCTTCCTGGAAGCGTTTGCATTGGTGACAGGGCACTAGGCTAGATAAGCCACTGGCCGCCTTTGTTCCAGCATCGGGGGCCCCTCCTGTTGATTGTACCCTGGGATGATTGTTTCCTTGTCAGTGTTCTCCGCAAAGATTTTATTAATCGGTTTAAGAAATGCCCCCGCTGCTCAGCTCTCCTGTGTCTGTGAAGGTTCTCTCTGTCCCCAGGTATCTGAGCACACGGGTGGGCTCCGCCATTATTTCATCCACTCTACGCAGCGACTACCAGGAGATCAGCACATCTGTACGCTATCGCCTGCAGCACCGCACCCAGGTACCCGGGGCGATGCTCCTCCTCTGTCAATGATGGAAGAGTGCAAGAGCAAACAGAGACTGCATTGCAGAGTCCTAGCCCAGAGACAGGGACTGCCCTGCAACCCGGAGAGACCGTGAGCCAAGCCTGTCTCCTAGGAATCAAATTCCTTTTTGAATTTAAAAATTCCCAAGTTTGCCTCTGACTCGTCTCAGACCCAAGCCAGCTTCCGGGGGCAGGGGTGAGACTGGGGCTGGCTGATTGTGCACAGCTAGAAACCAAATGTGGGGAACAGGCCTGGGTTAGCGCATTGGTCGAGTTACAGCACACCCTGGAGTGTCTGATCGCCTCTTCTCTGTCTCCGCCTGCAGGACCCGCCTGAGAAGCTTGTGGAACCGATCTGCGCTTTCTGGAACTTCAGCATCAGGTGCCTTTTTCCAGTTAAAACTCGCAATTTCTGAGTCCCTCCCCCCCACCCGAAAAAATAACCTGGTGGGTGAGTTCGCTTCTCTCTGCAGAGTTGGGTAGGGACTGGGCAAAAGCAGACCTGTCTTCAAAGAAAATATGCTGGCACAGTCGCTAGCATCACTGTGGACAGCTCAGTGGCTCCTTACGGCTTAGGCAAAGGCTGTCCCAGCTCCCCCTACGTTTCAAGGTGTCTCAAGGGAACATGTTGGCCAAAGGCTTGGTCCTCCCACTCTTCCCAAGGGGGTGGGACTGGAAGCCTCCTGGGTTATGTTGGTTTTATTTGGGTGTTTCCTAAACACTCAGCGATGAACTCGCGCAGCTCTTCCCCACTGCTGCTGTCGGGAAGTAACGAACCGTTATTACGGCCAGTTTAAAAATGGAGAAACTGAGGCCCAGCATGTGACTGACCTGGGCAAAGCTGTCAGCCCCCCAAGTGACATAGCTGGAACTGGAAGTTCCCCTCTCCCCATCCTACTCACGGGCTAGGAGCGTCCACTGCTTGTCGGGTCAGTGAGGGAGGGCTGGGGATTGGCATCTTTGGGGGTAAGAGTTCAGGCTGGTCAGGTCCTACGCAAGACTGAAACATGTCTGGAGTCCTCAAAAAATGAGGGCGCTGGCTTTTCTGACTAACTTCACACCTTAGACAGCTGGGATTCGGCGTGCCCAGCTCCCTCCATGCTCTTAAATCCAGGGCAGATCCGGCGGTGTGTGAATTACTCCTTAAACCCCAGTAGCCTGGATGGTGCACAGTCTGTCAGCTCTCGTGCATTTCTCGCACTGCTTGTGCTGTACAGAACACACTCACCGGGGGAGTGGCCTGGCACAGACAGAGTTCTCCAAGCCCCTTTGCCTTTGCCACCAGGGATGCAGCGAAGATAGAGATATGACAATGAGAGCACCGGCCCCCGGAAGCAAAATGATTGAAAACCCAACCTGTGGGTGAAGCAAGCCTTTAGTTAAATCGGTTTCTGTCCTCTGCTGCATTAGAAATCCCAGCTCTCTCTGTGCTCTGACATCCAGACCTGCTGCAGTTGAGTTCTCTCCTGGGATGATTTACTTTGGAAAAGTTACTCCCAAGCAAGTGACCTTTCATGGAGTATGAGAGACTAAAACATAAAGCTCTGGTTAATTACGGCTCCTGCCTGTGGCAAAGAAGGGCTGGGCTGAGAGTTATAGCACAGCAGGAATGCAGGGTGCGAACACTTCATGAATACTGTCTGGCACCGGGTTGTGTATTTTACTATACATCACTGGGGTGATGGCAGTGGGACAATGAAGTTTTATGGATCTGTAATTCAATCATTTGAATCCCCAAGCCACAGGCTCAATGTGTTGTGGCTGATGCACAGAACTGATTCTGTGGACGTCGATGGGAGTTTTACCTTTCCTGGGGAGCAGGGCCAGGCATGTGACAATGTGGTGCTACTGATGGAGGACAAATCTGACAAATTGTGAATACAGCTCACAAGTTTGTGGATCCATTAAGCACATGGGAGTGTGGGACCGCTGGGTGGCTCAGGCCCTGTCCAGAGCAGGAATGTAGGATGTGTTTGGAAAAATTGTAATTAACATGGGTTAGTTTATATAGTTTTAAGCAGAATTTGTGCCTAGTGTAGACCGGGCAAGTCATGGTTATAAATGTGTTAGCTGGTTGTGGGTGTTCTCATCTCCTCTCAGCAATACCCAGCCCAACTAACATGTTTCTAAACACCACCTGCCCAGTGCACACGAGATGCAAAGTCCTGTTAACACGCACTCAAACACAGCCTCTTTTCCTCATCTAGACACGGCTTGTCTCCGTTTCTGCTGGATCTCTGAGGAATCCTGGCCAGCAGGGTGTTTATATTGTGCTAACTCCACTTCTTGAGATGTCCTCAATGCCCCATCACGCCTCAGCACAATTCTGCTTCCTCTGGAAGTGTGAATTTCTCCTGGGAGCTTTGACTTCCCTTTGGGATGACTGATAATTTCCTTATATTTTTTCTCTCTCTCTCTCTCTTGCTCCGTGTTAGCCCAGACACCGGGGGAATGTGGTCCACTGTAGGCTGCTCCATCATAATGTCTCACCTGGAATCCACCGCCTGCTTTTGCAACCACACCACCAACTTTGCAGTGCTGCTGCAGGTGTATGAAGTGCAGGTAAATGAGCAAAATCTCATTAAATGATCAGGCACACTCCGCAGCCATTAGTGTCTGAACATGGTGATGGTCCCGCCGCTGCAAACAGTACCTGTTTTGTGTGTTTTGGAACAGAGGAGCTCAGAGGAGGAGCTGACTCTGAAGACCCTGACGTTTATTGGATGTGGAGTTTCTTTCTGTGCCCTGATTGTTACATTCATTTTATTCCTGGCAGTTGGGTAAGAAGAATCTAGACTTCTGTAGCATTCATTATAGATTGGGGGCGGGGGGAATGATATTTAATGCCTTTAGTTGAGAATGCACATTAGATACTGTTAGCTGTAGCCATTTCATTCCAGAGGGCTCTGTCTGTCTGAAAGCTGCGTGTAGGGGGAGCGGGTTTGTTGTTGCAGGCTTGCTCACCAGTGCTGGGTTTGTTTGTTTTTAATGGGGTAGTCCAGAAGCCCAGAGCTGTGTACACAGGGTTGTTCCCAAGGCTGGGTGCACACACTGACTGCTTGTCGTGGGCGTCGCTGTGAGCTGAGGGCTGCACACACTGTTAGTGTACGGGTGCTCGTGAATGCAGGGCTGCTGGAATTCATTGTTTAAAATATGACTGTAGAAAGATCACTGCTGCAATTGCAGTGAAAGGAAAAACCATTTCCACAGACCATCGGGGAGACAGATCACCAAGAAGGTTTATAAGGAATAAAACCCCCAGTTCTTTGGGGGCCCTGACAGTGCCACTGACCACAGCCAGTGGGCACTGAATAAGCCCTGAGTGGCAGAGTAACTGCACTGCCAAGAGTATCAAGTATTTTTCCTCTCTTCACTGATGCTTTCCACTCCCTTTGGAATTGCACCTCTGTGATGAGCAGCAAAGAGGTCAAAGGCAACACGGTGGAATCCACATGGTCTGACAAGTGGCTAGTAAGAAAATCGCACACAGCTCCTACAGAATCCAGCCATGCTTTTTAATGACCAAGGTTTTCCATTTCCCCTTCCTCAGCGTTCCTAAGAGCGAACGAACAACCGTGCACAAGAATCTGATCTTTGCTTTAGCTGCAGCTGAAGCTCTGCTCATGTTTAGTGAATTGGCCAAAACCAACCAGGTAAGAAGGCTAGGACTCTTGTTTGCTGTGACATCATGGCTACAGCCCCTAAAACAAAAGCGTAGTCTAGTTTATTAATGATTGCCTGTAATCTGTGTTGAGGAATAAACAGGATCACACTGTCCTTGGGAATATGCTTTGCACCATATGTAGGAACAGTTCCATTCCCCACTCCTGGCAATATATTTATTTTTAACCCAGAGAATCCTGCAGGAAGAGTCTGCCATGTAAAGTGGCATAAAATACCAGCCTGGGATCACACCACCTCCTGTGACCTCGCAGGCTAAGCAGGGACTGCACTGGTCAGTACTTGCAGGAGAGACTTCCAAGGACAATCCAGATGCTGTAGGAAGTGGTGCTGATTCCCTCCCCTGGAATGCATTGGACCGGTGTTCTAGCACTGGGGAGCATGGGGCTGCTAGAGGCGCTGGGCCCGTTCTAAGCTACCTTGGTATCTTCTCCTTCAGGTGGCTTCTTGGACTTAGTGACCTGGGCAATTACACCAGGGATGAGTTTGGCCCATCTTCTCTGCTTAAATTGTCCCAGTACTGTCAGTGAGCTACAGTGTTCTCCTTCCCTTCTGTTACACAGCATTGCTGTGAGCTGTTCAAGACCTGCCTTTGACCTAAGAGCTGGTTGCATTTCCATGGTGGGTGAAGTGATCCTTGTGGATGTTTTGTAAATCAGTTTGTCAGGCACTTTGAGTGCAAGGTGTTCTCTAACTCTCAGCTGGGCAAAGCACAATCTGGACGTCCTTGTTTTATAGTTGTATGCAATCGTCCTGGTATCATTTGTATTTAAATGCCCGAATGGGCAAATATTCGGCAGCATGTTCAGGAGTCATTCCTCACCCTGCACTATGCACAGTTTGGCAGAAGATTCCTGCCTCCCCCTCACTGAGCTGTCTGAAATTTCTCTTCCCCCAGGTACTGTGCTTTGCTGTCACAGCTTTCCTCCACCTCTTCTTCATGGCGGCCTTTTCTTGGATGCTGGTAGAAGGGCTTCTCCTGTGGAGCAAAGTGGTTGCCGTCAACATGAGTGAAGATAGAAGAATGAAGTTTTACTATGTGACTGGCTGGGGTAAATGGAAACACATCTGTGTCTTACACTCAGGAACACCGTGCATCAATTTCTCTTGAACGACAAATCCTTGTAGAAAAGATTTCAGTGTAACTGATATTGAGTCACAAGTCTAACAAGAGCTTGCATTGACCTGGGGGGTTTACTGGGGACCAGCCTCACCCACAGATTCTCTCCCATCTTTAAATGTCAACTAGCGGATGCTGGAATTTTAGCCAAGTGTCTCGTTGATTTTGTAACCCTTTGTTTTATTAACACACAAAGTATTTTCAGAGGGAGACTCTGCTGGTTGACTGCTATCAGAGAGTGTCCCTCAACAGTGGGGCTGGTTCTAGAAACCTGACAATAGTTCTGGCTGGAAAGAGATGCATTTATCGGAATGAATGGATCAGGGCCATGGGATTTATGTGACTATATTGGGGTTCAGGTAAGAGTGTCTGGGGTTCATGTGACTATGCTGAGAGACAGACACCAAATTGGCATTGTTTGTCTTTGATTGTACTGCTTGTTAGGAGTACGTTGCTCATGTCTTGTGACACAGCTTTGGAATGTTTTATGAATGAGAGAATAAAGTGCATAGGATATAAAACGTAGTCTAGTTACACAGCATGGGCCAGATTCCCAGTTAGAGTAAATCAGTGCAGCTCCTTTGGGGTCAATGTGGTTACACTGATTTAGGCCAGCTGGGGAATCTGGCCCTGTATGTTTAAAACAACTAACCAGCCAATAGCAGACCTGGCATTTGCTGTCCTCAGTTTTCCTGTTTTTTCAGGCCTGCCAGTCGTTATTGTTGGTGTGACTCTGGCAACTTCATTTAACAAGTACGTGGCAGACAATCATTGCTGGCTGAATGTTCAGACCGATATCATCTGGGCATTCGTTGGGCCAGTTCTCTTTGTTCTGACGGTAAGCATCACCCTTTTGTATAATTCTGGATAGAAGCAATTTCTACTTTTCGTTTTAGGAAAGCAGCACTGAGCTTTGTCAGCCAGAGCCAAAGGGATCCACGATCCTACACAAAGATCTTTTCTAATCTAGGATGATGGTGGCGTTTAGAGTGTCTGAGATTTATTCTCATTATGGTCCAAATATTTCCCTGTACATGGGGTGAATTCCTGCCAGGAGCTCTGTAAATGAATAAAGGAACGTTTGCAGTTGTGCACGAAGCACTGTACAGTTAGATAGGCAGGTACATTATTGTATTTGGAGAGAGTCCTACCATCTAATACCTCAGCAGAAGATACTAGTTACTATGCTGAGGTTACATTACAAAGATGGAGAAGTAAATCGAGTATTGGCCACTGTCTGCCAGGATGCTGGACTCGATGGTCCAAAGGTCCATTTCAGCATGGCAAAACCTGTGTCCTTTTAATGACTCCACCATCATAATGCAACAAAGCGATGCTAGAGGAAGGTGAAATGTTTAAAGGCAACAGAGCCAGTAGACATCTAATAATGAACCAGTTGGACCGGGGTCTGTACAGATACCTTTGCTTGTGCGAACTGAGCTCTTTACTGGCCTCAAGAATCCCACAAGCTGATCGTTCTACAAGATGCAAACTTAACTGCATGGAAGACCCAGCAGACACACCTGCCCCATTAGAGCTCACTTAAAAATGCAATAGCCTGTTCTGGTGCACAAAGCTAGTGGCTCTTTTCTGACTCGCAGGTAAATACCTTCGTGCTGTTCCGGGTGGTGATGGTCACAGTGTCCAGTGCACGGAGGAGGTCAAAGATGCTGACCCCCAGCAGCAGCCTGGAGAAACAGATTGGAATCCAGATATGGTGAGTCAGGGGAGCACTTGACTTCCATGCTGATGGTTGCATTGGGTTGTGCTTGGATATCATTGTGAAGTCTTTATTGGGCTTGGATAGAATCCTGTCCCTGAAGGATCTGGCGTACGGCCACATGCTGTGTGTAATGGCAGCTTCTAAAGGCAGGAACACGATCCAGATTTTTCTCCTCCAGAGTAATTCTGCATTTCATCTGTATAGTATTTCAGAAGCAGTGCAACAGTCTATGCTCAGCGATCTGTGCCCTGATGAATGGGACACCAGGAAATAGGACCAACACTGTCACACTCAGGTGCCGACACTTAGTCTCCTAAATCAGTGATTCAGGTGGGGAGCATCTGCAGTTCCCATTGAAATCAAAGGGTAAGAACATAAGAGCAGCCATACTGGCTCACAGCAATGGTCCATCTAGCCCAGTATCCTGCCTTCCAACAGTGGCTGGTGTCAGATGCTTCAGAGGGAATGAACAGAACAGGGAAATTATCAAGTGATTCATCCCCTGTTGTGCAATCCCAGCTTCTGGCAGTCAGATGTTTAGGGACACACAGAGCATGGGGGTTGAATCCCTGACTGTCTTGGCTAATAGCCATTGATGGACCTATGAATTTGCCTAATTGTTTTTGAACCCACTTGTACTTTTGTCCTTATAATATCTCCTAGCAATGAGTTCCACAAGTTGACTGTGCATGGGGTGAAGAAGTACTTTCTTATGTTTGTTTTAAACTTGCTGTCTTCATTTTATTGGGTGACTCCTGGTTCTTGTGTTCTGTGAAGGTGTAAATAACATTTCCCGATTCACTTGCTCCACACCAGTCACTTTGTGCTTTATGGTAGGCCTGGCTGCTAGCATCACAGATGGGAACAACGGGTTGGATTGTAATTTGTTGACTTCAACCGAGTTCAATTCTAACGGACACCGGTGCCAGTGCTAGCAGGACTGAGCCCAGTGTTCCTTAAGCAAGTTCTTCTCCCAGTGCTGTCAGACTGGCTCAGCTGCTGGAACATAAACACCTGGTCCAGCCTGAATCCAGGCAGCAATGGCAGCTCTGTCTGGGGTTCCCAAGGAGTCTGAGGGCGTTAGACATCCAATTTCATGGGATCTGGGCATCTTTGACTCTCCCAGCCTATCTTTTTCTTTGGGTTTTAAACATTTCTCACCCCTGAGGATTAGCCGCTGAAGATTCCCCACCAGATTCCAGCACTTTGATGGTAGGGTCAGTCTGGAGTCCTGAAGTCCTGTGTTTCAGTCACATTCATCACGCAGCATTTGAATTCACACGCTGCATAATGGTTTTAGGGCTTGGAAAGCGCTGCTATTCTGCAGATATTTACCTCAAAACAAAGTTCCTTCCAGCCATTTGGGTCTTCATGGATTTCAGTGAGATTTATGTGATGTCTTATTTTGCTGATGGATGAAACTCGAAAACTTTGAGGTTCAGTTTGGAACCCAAAAATTAGGAAGGGAAATCAGGCCGGGGCAGGAGTGAAACCGGCCTGCCTTTGCTCTGGCAAACGCCTCCTGATTTTCTCCTGGGTGCCCTGTAATCTATCTGTCAATCCTCAGGAGCGCGAAATATATATGGGCACAGTCAGCAGCCATGGCTGTTCTGCTCCTGAGTTGTGTGCACTGCATAAACCCTATGGAATACCGGAAACCTGGAATGGCAGGGAAGAAGGTGCTGTGGTTAAAAAAAACTGGACTGAGATTTGGGAGATCTGGGTTTCTGTTTAGCTCCTCCATAGTCCTCCGGAGTGAGTTTGGGCATGTAGCTTTCTTGTTCTGTGCCTCAGTTTCCCCATATGCTAAATAGGGATAATACAGGGGGATTGTTAAAATAAATCCCTAAGGACTTGGGAGGCTCTCAAATATTATAGCACTGAGTCCATATAAGTGTCTGTCTGGAGAGCTGGCTTTGGTTTTGGTGACATGCATGGGGAAGGAAATGGAACATGGATTCCAGTCATCAGTTAATTCAAAGAGATTTTTAAAACTGCTGTTCGAGATGTTACTTTATCACTCCTTATGAATCTTTATTGTTGTTTGCCGGCGCCAGTCACCATTGCTAGACACACATTGTTCCTCCAATTGCATAAATAAATTTTACTAAATTTACAGAAGCACAGAGATAGGGTGATGTTGGAGGGCAGGATGACACACACATGCTAATAAAACAAATACAGAAGCCCTCTTGGCAACGGCGAGCAGGGGGAGATTGGCTGCTTTCTTGTGTCTAATGATGTCAAAGAGTTCCCTTATAGCTCACTTGTAATTATAAATAAAGAGCAGGGGTGGCTGAGTGGGGGTTGGGAGATAAAGCATGTGGCATTTCTCCTCTGGCTTTCTGGGGTGGTTACATTATGTTTTCAAAGCATTTCGCAACCCCTTCTCCGGTCGCTCCCTCTTGCCATGTCCAATCGCTGCACACAGCTTAGCTACTGGGGGAGCCATTTGTGCTGCCTTGCAGGAGGCACTTCCTCCTTGCAGGAGGCACTTCCAGCAACGAAATGGGAGAATCTAAACATCAGAGCATCAGCCAATGTCCCCTCAAACTAAGGTGTCTTCCAGGGCTGTTGTCTCTCACATTGCCTGTAACCTCAGAAAGACCCAGCAACCAGCTCAAAGCGAAAAGCTGTTTAATTTTGCAGGACAAGGGCAAAACCCTCTAGTCATGCCCCGAAGTGAAGCCAGGGAGAGGGCAAGGCTGGATGCTGGGGAGGGCTTTGCTCCCAGGTCCCTGGAGGGAGGTGCAGCCTGCAGAGACGATAGCAGGGGCAGTGTAACCCAAGGATGCAGAGCAGGATGGCGATGCAGCCAGAGAAGTGGCAGATGGATGCTGCTAAGAGGCAGGGCAGAGATGGGACTAGCAGGGCCTCTGCTTCTCCTGCTCCCCTACGTTTCCCCCGGCCCCGAATGAGGGAGGTTTGCCATGAGTCAAAGTCACATTGAGTTTCTTTTTCTAACAGGGCCACAGCCAAGCCCATCTTGGTGCTGCTGCCAGTCCTGGGCCTGACGTGGGTGTGTGGGGTCCTGGTTCACCTCAGCATCATCTGGGCTCATGTCTTCATCGTGTTGAACTCCCTCCAGGTAAGTCCCCGCCCAGGTGACTGGGAAGCTCGGAGCACCAAGAGACAGAGCCCCCCCGGCTGAGTTACTAGTGTCTGTGAGACACTAGAGCTAATCAGGCACTGAATGAACTACCCGGCCCCTTCAGTCCCATCTAACAACTGGCATGCTGAGCGGAAGGGGGAGGGGGAAGCACCAGGGGCAAGGAAAAGCCTGAGGAACTTAGTCCCTTGGTAAGCAAGGTTAAAACTCTCAGTCGGTATCCTCAGGATTATGTCTCTGCACTGTGCAGGTAAAGACACCATCAGAGAGTAAAGGACTCTCCCTTCCTGCCTGGAGACAGAAACACCCCAATGTCCTGAGGTTCCTTGGCTCGGTGGGTGGGGATTAAAACTAAATGTGGTTAGTGGCATAAATTTCCATCTGATGTTTCCTCTGCAGTGTCTTGACACTAGAAATACATGAATGGGGTTCACAGCTGAGAGGTGTGTGCATCCTCCAAGCACATTGCTGCAGCATGAAACTGTTCTAAACAGACAGCTGTGAAATGAGGCCATTGCCCTGTTACGGGGGGCATGGGGACTCGCCAGGTGCAATGAGCAGCCGATTTCTTGCAGAAAGCAGAAACCCACCCGCACCCTGGCTGGTGCAAGGCCTTCACCCACCTCACCTAGAGTTCTGTTGTATCGGGTGGTTTCAGTTCTGTTCTCTTCAGGTTCTTACACCCAGGCTTATCACCAGAGTACTCGAGTTCTGGTAAAATCCATAAGAGCCTGGTGGTTAATTGCATTTTGATAAAAGCTTGAACTGGAGTTGAACAACGTTTTATA
Source organism: Trachemys scripta elegans (assembly GCF_013100865.1). Lineage (NCBI taxonomy): Eukaryota > Metazoa > Chordata > Testudines > Emydidae > Trachemys > Trachemys scripta. The sequence continues at coordinate 23,749,958 of NC_048314.1, forward strand.
GTCCTTGCTGCACATAATTGTATTGTTCCAAAGCAACAGTTTTACCTATTTACCTTGTATGACTCTCACAATTTCACTAAAAAGGGGCTGATCCAAGGCTCTCAGTGCCTTTGTCGTATGGTGCATTAAATTATAATCAGAAGTACCCATCTCCATTAACCTGTTCTATGCATTTGAACTCCAGTCATCAGAAAACCTGCAGAAGGAAGACTGATTAAGTCATTATTAAGGCCTAATTTTCAAACCAGGCACCTGGATTTGGGAGCACACTTTTTCATCCATAATTTATTTGTGCTTTTCCTCAAAATCTGTTGCATTTGCAAAATTGCACCTGCAAAAAATGGAAGCCAGGTTTGGAGATCTGACCCTTTATGGCCAGCTTTTAAACTACTGTGGTGGTTTCTCATCATCCATATAATAGACCATCAGCTTAAGAACATAAGAACGGCCATACTGGGTCAGACCAATGGTCCACCTAGCCCAGTATCCTGTCTTCCGACAGGGGCCAATGCCAGATGCTTCAGAGTGAATGAACAGAACAGGGCAGTCATTGAGTGATCCGTCCCTTGTCATCCACTCCCAGCTTCTGGACAGTGCGTTGTGTGAAGAACAACTGCCTTGTGTTTGTTTTAAAGTCCTGGCAAAATACAGCTTTAGTGAAATGAAATTATTTCAGGTCCTTTATCTAGGTAATTATATGGTTTCCATTGCCATGGAATCTGAGCCTCTAACCCAAGGGTCAGCAACCTTTCAGAAGTGACGTGCCAAGTCTTCATTTATTCACTCTAATTTAAGGTTTCGCGTGCCAGTCATACATTTCAACGTTTTTAGAAGGTCTCTTTCTATAAGTCTATAATATAGAACTAAACTATTGTTGTATGTAAAGTAAACAAGGTTTTTAAAATGTTTAAGAAGCTTCATTTAAAATTAAAATAAAATGCAGAGCCCCCCGGACCAGGACCTGGGCAGTGTGAGTGCCACTGAAAATCAGCTCACGTGCCGCCTTCGGCACACGTGCCATAGGTTGCCCACCCCTGCTCTAACCCCATGAAATAGGGAAGCGCTGTGATTCCCGTTGTTCTGTGAGAGACTTGGGATCACGCAGGAAGACTGTGCCCAGCCAGCTAGTGCTAGGCACCGACTGTTCCAGCCCAGGTCTCGCGCTGTCAGACTGGTAGGGTGACTGTGCTAGAGAGACAGTACACAAGGAATTCTTCAGGCTAGGCTAGCTAGCTGTTTCCTCCAGAATGGGAGGTGTTTTCAGGGTAAGCCCAGTGGTCCCATCGCTTGTCCAGTGTGAGAGCGTTCTAATGTCCGGAGGCATATCTCACCTCTGGAGAACCAATGGGCTTTTCCAAGCTGTCGTTCAGCATCTGATGAACCTAAGTAAATAATAATGAGATGTGAAATGCAGCCCTGAGCAGAGTGATTATTTAATGCTCCCGGCAGCCCCCTCCCTGAATCTCTGGACTGGCTGACTGGTGTCACAGTTTTGCCGTTTAAATCTTCTCTCTCATAATTAGATTTCCTGATATTAAATCATGGTTTTGGAATGACACTTCTAAATTTATATCCTCATAAAATATCTCAGCTGAGCTTTGTTTTGGTCATTTACCGGAGAATTTACTACTGTGTAACGTTTCATTTTAATGAAGCTCCGAGGCAGACATTCTAATTGCAGCTTGCCTCAGTGAAACAAGCCCAACTCCTACACATACTATGAACTCCTTGATGTCAGTGCTGAATAGTGCTCATCAGGGATGGTCCACGTACAACCCTCTGAGATGTCTGGCCCAGCACTTCTCTACCTGGTGTCTAATTGTGGCTAAACAGACATTATTCCTGAATGTCTCGTATTCCAGGTTATTAAGAATCAAGTACATTTCTGGACTAAAACACTTCATCCTTAAAATCCTTATCTGAGGGGCCCTGCAACTGATCCCAAAGATGCCCACACTTTGTCCAAGTAGGGCTGCATTAGGAACACAAGGGCTGGGCCTGATTTGCATAACATGGAGTAACTGAGAGACATTGCAGTCTAGTGGCTGCGGCACTGGGCTGGGAGTCAGGAGACCTTGGTTCTATTCTTGACTCTGCCGTTAACTTGCTGTGTGACCTTGTGTATGTTGTGTCGCCTGCCTATGGTGCTGCTTTCCCCTCTCGTGCTGTGTCTGTAGGCTCTGCAGGGCAGTGCCCATGTCTCAAGATGGGTTTGTACAATGCCTGTGTGCAATGGGCCCAGATCTTTGTTGGCACCTCGGAGGTTCCCCTGTAGCACAAATAGATCACAGCTGCCATCGCCTCTAGTCTGGAAATGGCAGCCCCCACTGTGCTCAGAGTGGAGCATTGTATGCTGGCACCGTAGTGTCTAGGGCATTGGCTCTGGGATGCCACAGATCTGACTTGGTCTGCAGACCACAGGGACTGACTCTTTGCTCTGTGCTTGTACAGCACCGTGGACAACGGGGTCCTGGTCCTGGTCCTGGACCAGGGCTCCCGGTCCTGGACCAGGGCTCCCAAACACTACCGCAGTACAAATAACTAATAATAATAGTAATCCCCCAAGAGAGAATGGAACCATACCACAAACTCTATTTGAAAACAATATTTAATTTTGTTTCTTGGGGTCACAAGTTTGTTGGTTTCCTTAAGGGAATTTAAGGCCGTTCCTAGCCCCCATTTGGGAAAGAAAATGGTACCAAGTCCTGTTAGAAATGTAACCGCCAGCGGCTCTCTGCAATCCTGGATGCAGTCCAGCTGAGAAATAGCCATTCACACGACCCTGGCATCAAAGCAGGTCCCCAGATCATGAGCGGAGTAAAGTCACAGAATACACAGCAGGCCCACAATGTGTCTCAAAGCCTCAGCCACATGGAGTGTGAAAAGCTTGCTAAACCTGGAGAGAAAGCAGCTGTAGATGGAGCTAGAGAAGCACAGTTGGTCCTGACGCTGGTGGAGAGAGAATTATGGATGGGTAAAGGGTGGAATTTTTTATTAAGAGACTGCATTTGTTAATTGTTATTAGATGAGATGAGAGACCCTTCCCCAATGGAGACAAGACAGGATCTCTAGCCTGGGGAGCTTGCAAACCAAAGGCCTAATACAAACCTCACTGAGGTCAATGGAAAGATCCCCACTGATTTTAATGGGCTTTCTTCAGGACCTAAGACCCAGGGCTGCCCGGGGGGTGGGGGGGCCAAGTGGGGCAATTTTCCCCAGGCCCTGGGCCCCGCAGTGGCCCCCTTGAGAATATAGTATTTATAGTATTTCAACTTTTTTTTTATGGAAGGGGCCCCTGAAATTGCTTTGCCCCAGGCCCCCTGAATCCTCTGGGCAGCCCTGCTAAGACCTCCAGTTCAGGAAGATATTTGAGCATGTGCCTAACTTTAAACACACAGTGCTGTGCTAAATAGTGATACTTACCTGAAGCTGGGCCCAATTAAATTGGATGCAGGGGCAGACACTGAGCCCTCTGAAATTGGTAAAAAGATTCCCATTGACTTCAATGGATTGGCATTGGATCAGCTCAATGATGTGTGGGGGAAGGGGAAAGGAATAATATTTAAAACAGTTTAAGTTTGAACTGAAAACAAATTTTTGGGCAAATCAAAAAATCAGAATAAACCCCCTCATTTCAGGTTGAATGATCTGAAATTAAACATTTTGTTCCAATTCTGAGTAGTTTTTAATGTTGAAATTTTAAAAAATAATAATAAAAGGAAATTTCTAAATGAAAAGTCAATTTGAATAGAAAAATCAAAACATTTCATTCTGAAAATGTCCAAACACAATGTCTTGATTTGTTTAAAAGAATTCTTGTGTGTTTGTGGGTTTTTTTTGTTTTGTTTTGTTTTTGGGTTTTTTTTTAACTGAAACAATTTGGCAAAATCGACATAAATTAGTGACAAGTATCAGAGGGGTAGTCGTGTTAGTCTGGATCTGTAAAAAGCAACAGAGTCCTGTGGCACCTTATAGACTAACAGACGTATTGGAGCATAAGCTTTCGTGGGTGAATACCCACTTCATCGACTCTTTGTCGCTTTTTATAAATTAGTGAAATGTTTTGGTTTCACAGAATCTGCATTTTTTTGCCCAAGCAAGTTTTGATGAAAAATGTCACCCAGCTCTACAATAACAACAATGAGATGGCCCCAGATGGCAGTTCCCATCTTTCTGCACTGCACATTCACATATGCACTTGACAAACTCCTTCACAAACGCTCTGTGATGACTCCGAAATCAGAGGCACTCGAAACCAAGAGAGCAGCCTGGCTGACTCATGTACCGTGCATCCAAAATTTGGATGACAGGGATTCAAAGACTTTCGGTGTCTATTTAATTTTTTCCTGCTTTAAAATAGAAAATGGTCCCGATGGCATCTTTGTGAGGTGGGATGGGAGAGGCCTGTGGCCCCCAACTGTGGCATATTTGGCAGGTTTCACTTTAATAATGACTCCAAGTTTCCAGTAGCTGAAATGAAGCCATTATTGCCACGTGTACAAGATGGATAGTTGCTTGAATGAATTTTCTGCCTGTTGCTGGAGCTTGTCCAGCTGTGAGGTGCTGCTAACGGGCACATCCGTTTGCTGTCAGATGGTGAAGGCCCAAGGCCGGCCAAAGGCCACCTCTCCATGTTTCTGCTATTAAGGATGTCGAGAGGCTGACAGGAGGCCTGTCATCTGTAATTAAATATAGTGTCAATGCTTCTTGCCTCCTTCCAACCTCACTGCTGTAAAGGTGTAGCTTGGAGATGAACAGAGAACAGCACCAGCACTCTTTAAATCCGCATTAGATTTAAGATTAAAACAAACCTATTTACCAATTGGGACAAAACCCTTCAGAATGGTCAGAATTAAAGAGCGAGGTCTGTGTGTAAGCAAATGGAGGGAAGCGGATTAAAACACGGAGTCCCGCTTCTGGTCCCATGCTGAGCCCTGGAGTCCTGCTGTCCTTCCCAGTTATGTGCATTTTAACCTCTTCCAACCCCCTGTTCTTGGTCTGCACCATGGAAGAGCTTGTAGTAATTTTCTGTTCATTCCTGGATCCCAGTGTTGAGAACCTGGGCTTGGTGGGGAATCTCCCTTTGTCCTGCCTCCCCCCAGCCTTGTTCTGTGGATAGCATTTGCGCTGCTCCCCCTCCAGGTTCCTCGTTGTCTCTCTGTGGGCACAGGGGGTGCAGGTTCTGCTCTTGTGTTCATTTAGCTCTCATGAACGTGGCCTGATCTGACAGCCCTCGGGGTCGCCCTCCTATTTGTCCCCAGGACTTGCAGCACCCACTTCCTCATTCTGCACTGCTAATGTGCCTCTCCCCTGGCTGGAAGGGGTCACCTCCGCTGGTGCCAGGGGACTTTACTTTCCATGGCCCATTCAGCCTTGGGCTTCTCTGGTTACACCAGAAACAAGGCTGCCTAGCTGTGGACACTGGGAACTGGTCTGCCATCCCCCATCCTCTTTTCACACTAGCCACTGTGCTGTAGTCCATTGTTGTGAGCCACATTTAGGTCACAATTTTCAGGTGGTGGCAGAGAGTTCAGGGATGAAGGGGATGATCCCTGCATTTTTAAATGCCATCCTCAGGATGACACAGTTCTTGAGAGTTCATCTATCGTGAGTCACATTAAACTCCACCGCTGAGGAGAAGCTGAGTGCTGTGCTGAATGGTGTTTGAAGGGGAAAGATTCATATTAGTTCAGCGCTGGTTTTTTCTCTCCATTCAAGCTGCTGCTACTTTTTTCCCCTTTCGTTTTTTCTTTCTTTGTCGTCGTCTTAAAAAACAATCTTTGTAATCACTTTGTCATAAATCACAGCAGAGGCGCCCTTGCTTGCAGTATAGTCAAACAGTGGGGCCAGGGGAGTTTAGCTCATGAATCTATTGTCTTCATTTGCCTTCTCCCCTTTGCCAAGTAAGGTCATTCTAATTAGAAGATTACCCAGGAGGAGGAGTTGGGATCCTGACCGGAAGGCTTCAGAGTAAAGGGAAAGCAGAGATAATAACATCACTTTTCAATCTCTCTGCAGCTTGGCCTATTCAAAAAGATTTCTTCAGCAGATCACCTTTGACTTATGTTTAAAGTTTATTTGTTTATTCATGTAGCAATGTGGTAGCAGACAACTTTTTGTTGTTGTTGACTTGTGTTCTGGTTGTCTGCGGAAATTCAGATCTGTCTTCAAGGTTACTCCGCACGTCAATGCCAAATCCGACTAATCGTTCTCCTAACCAGTCAGTGGGGGAAGAAAACGACCCACTGAAGAGCAGTATTCCATGCTGTGTTAACTGCTAATTGCTACCCCTTAGTTTGGTACTTAGAAGACCGGCTGGCCGTCGACAATGGCTTCCATGCTCACTCATGGTTTCAAAAATGGTCAAAAACGGTAAATGCCAGAACGGTGGGTAAAGGTGGCTGCCTTATGAGGGAGTGTTTTTATATAACACCAAGTAGCAGTCTCTGTTTTTATTGACCTAGGAGGTAGGAAGGATAGTCCTGTGGTTGGTCCAGGCCTGGGAGTCATGTGACGTGGCTTCCATTGACATTACTATCCCAGACTCCTTTGTGATGCTGAATAGTCTCTTCACCTTTCTATACCTCAGTTTCCCCATCTGTGAAATAGGATTACTAACAATAATACTTCAGTGGGGATGGGGGGATTGAGGCTAAATTCACTGATGTTGAACGCTTTGAGATGCTTGACTGGAGAGCACTATATTATTACTATGACAGTCTATAAATGTACTAGTAGTGGTGGTGCGCGCACACAGAGGCATCCCTAAATATCAAACAACTGTCTCATGCTACCAGTACTAAAACATCCTTGGAATTTCTAAATAGTAGAGATGATAATTTCCTAACTCAAAAAGTGTTACATCCAACACAGGGGAGTTCCATGTTAGACTTCATCTTGACAGATGAAGAGGAACTGATCAGAGAACTAAAAATTAAGTCACTTAGGTACAAGTGATCATGACTTGATCACATTTATAATGTGCAAACAGAATAAAGTCCAGACCGGTGATAGATATACTTGGTGCTTTAAAAAGGCCAATTTCACAAAGCTAAAAACAATTATGAGCTAAATCCGCTCCAAGGAAGAATTTAATCAGAAAAATATGAATAATAATTGGGAATTGTTTAAGAACATCAAAAAGCCACAATTGAGGAAGAAGGCCGTAAAGATTTTAAAAATTAGAGGGGAAGTGAAAGCAGCTATAAAAAATAGAAACATAATATATAATGAATGGAAGAAAAGGGCAGATGATCGTTTTTAATATAAATCAGAAGCTCTAGGAATTATAGTAAATTGATAAGGGAAGCAAAGGGACACCAGGAGAAATGGCCAGCAGAGTTAAGGCCAATAAGGAATTTTTAAAGTATCTTAAGAAAAAAAGAATTCTAACAATGGTATTAGTCCATTACTAGATGCAAAAGATAGAATTATCAGTAATAATACAAAAAAGGCAGACGTGTTCAATAAATATTTCTATTCTGCATTTGGGGAAAAAACAAATGATGTAGTCACATCATATGATAACACTGTTTCCATTCCACTAGTATCTGAGGAGGATGTTAAACAGCTGCAACTGAAGATAGACATTTTAAAATCAGTACGTCTCGATTACTTGGATCCAGGAGTTTTAAAAGAGCTGGCTGAGGAGCTCACTGGACTGTTAATGCTGATTTTCAATAAGTCTTGGAACACTGGGGAAGTTCCACAAGACTGGAAGAAAGCGAATGTTGTACTAATTTTTAAAAAGGATAAACAGGATGACCTGATATTTACAGGCCTGTAAGTCTGACATTGATTCCAGGCAAGGTAATGGAGTGGCTGATATGAGACTCAATTAATAAAGAATTAAAGGAGGGTATATCATTAATGACTTTTGTTAAATAGATCCTGTCAGATTAACTTGATATCTTTTTTTTGATGAGATTACAAGTTTGGTTGATAATGGTGAGTGTGTTGATGAAATATTTTTGGACTTCTATACGGCATTTGACGTGGTATCCTGCTGATATTTTGATTAAAAAAACTAGAATGATATAAAATGGACATGGCACACATTAAATGGATTAAAAACTGGCTAACTGATATCTCTCAAAATGTAATTGTAAATCATCATTGATTGGGTGTGTTTCTAGTCAGGTCCCCCCAGCTCTTGGCCCTATGCTATTTAACACTTTTATCAAGGTCCTGGAAAAAACATAAAATCATCACCGATAAAGTTAGCTGGTGATGACATAAAATGGGGAGTGGAAAATAATGAAGAGGACAGGTCACAGATACAGAGCAGTCTGGATCACTTGTTAAGCTGGTCAGAAGCAAACAATCATAGAAGATTAGGGTTGGAAGAGACCTCAGGAGGTCATCAAGTCCAACCCCCTGCTCAAAGCAGGACCAATCCCCAACTAAATCACGCCAGCCAGGGCTTTGTCAAGCCTGACCTTAAAAACCTCTAAGGAAGGAGATTCCACCACCTCCCTAGGTAACCCATTCCAGTGCTTCACCACCCTCCAAGTGGAAAAACCTTTTCCTAATATCCAACCTAAACCTCCCCCAGTGCAACTTGAGACCGTTACTCCTTGTTCTGTCATCTGGTACCACTGAGAACAGTCTAGATCCATCCTCTTTGGAACCCCCCTCCCCTTTCAGGTAGTTGAAAGCAGCCTCAAATCCCGCCTCATTCTTCTCTTTTGCAGACTAAACAATCCCAGTTTCCTCAGCCTCTCCTCAGAAGTCATATGCTCCAGACCTCTAATCATTTTTGTTGCCCTCCACTGGCCTCTTTCAATTTTTCCACATCCTTCTTGTAGTGTGGGGCCCCAAACTGGACACAGTACTCCAGATGAGGCCTCACTAATGTCAAATAGAGGGGAGTGATCACGTCCCTCGTTCTGCTGGCAATGCCCCTACTTATACAGCCCAAAATGCTGTTAGCCTTCTTGGCAACAAGGGCACACTGTTGACTCATATCCAGCTTCTCATCCACTGTAACCCCTTCGTCATTTTCTGCAGTACTGCTGCCTAGCCACTCGGTCCCTAGTCTGTAGCAGTGCATGGGATTCTATGAGTCCATTACTAGATGGAAAAGGATGGTGATAAATTGGAGAGGGTTCCAAGAAGAGCCATGAGAATGTTTAAGGGAGTAGGAAACATGAGTGCCCTGGACCATTGTGACCCACTCACCATTGAAGTTTGAGGCTTTAGTGATTGTTGTCTCACTATTGAGTAGTTCTGTTGTGGTTGTACCTGTCAGGAGTCAGGGCCCCAGTGTGTTAGGCGCTGTACACACCTAGCTATGTTTGCAAAGTGCTTTGAGAATCTGCAAAGTGGCCTCTGGGGCTGGATTTGTGATTTGTTTTGTGCCAGTTTAACTCTCTCCCATATTTTAGCCACATTCAGTCTCTCTGCAGCTGGGCCTTCTTTCTCCCGGGCTCCCCTCCCAGCCGACATCACCACCTCTCCTCCCAGTTCTATACAAAAGGATTATTTCAAGGAAGACCTGTCTTGGCAGCCGCACCAGAAATCTGGTCTGTAGGAGTGACCAACTTCGCTGTTTGAAGGACAGGTCATGGCACCATGCCAGGGTATTGCTACCACTGCGCTTGCCAAGAGTTTTCAGATGAAGAGCAAGACTCATTGAAGACAAGATGAATTACTTTTCTTACTGCCGCTGATTTATCTAGCTGCGATAACAAACACCCTGCAGATATAACATAAATCTGGTGGGGCAGATAGGACTGCCTTTAAGGGCAAACTCTTTTGTGTAAAGCTGTAATTAGTCCCTGGTGCTTTGCCCGGTTTCGACCCCTACGTGGTGCTCTTTCTAGGCCTGTGTCCGGTTACAGCTGTTTATATGCTGTGCAGCAGGCCAGGGACGAGGTTTCGGACTGGTGCTCTGTATTTTGGAGTCGCTGGTGGTGGCTGAGCTTGTGTGGAGTTGACAGCCTGAGGTTTGCCCTCCGCTCTCTAGCCCTCTCTGAGTGAGGAGGGAGGACAAGCGTGGTGGGTTTGGGTTTCACAATTCCTCCTTGGTAAGAGGGTTTGGATCTGCCTCCCATTTTCCCTTGAATCTCCCTAGCATGGGCTGTAATACTGACATGGCTCAGTGGGGCTCGAACCCAGCACCTCTTACTCTTAGCGCATGAGCCACTACTGCGTGAGCTAAGAGGCCTCTGGGTTAGCCACGGCTGTGTGCTCCTCACTCTCTTGTTGGCCTAGCCACCTCTAGAGGAGGACAGAGGACCCCCCGAGCAGGCCTGGCTTATGGGGAACTGGAATCAGTCAGCTGCCGTGGTCTGTTACAAATAGACGATCACACTGAAAAGGAAAAGGCCCTGTCGCCTTGCTCTGCTCCGCCCACACACAGGCTGCATCCATCCGGGCTCTGCCCATGGCTACTTCAGTTGTCGGGAAGGGTTGTCTAGTTCCTGAATTTCAGCCATTTCCACACCGGGGTCATCTCCCCGCGTTTAATTTTTGAGGGGGGTGGAGCTCCACCCAGTAACTTCCGGAGGGATTTTCCCGCTCCCCACTGACTGACGTGGGGAATCCTGGGCTTGGGAATGGCAGGGAGGCCTGATGGAGTCAGTGGGGTGATGGCTGCCATTGCTCTCCAGCTCCATCCCAGAGCAACAGAGCAGCCACGGGGCGTGGAAGGTGCTCGGTGCACATTTGCCGGCCTGCCAGAGGTTGTGCCATTATCCCTGCAAAACCGAGTGTGTGTGGATGTTGCGATAGTAGCGGAAGGAAGGGGTGGGGAGGAATGAAAAGAATCTTTCTCCTTTTAAACTCTCTTGAATGAAGTCATCTGAGCTCTGTCTCTGGCCGTGGATCACGTTTATTAACGTAGTGCTAGGGGACCCACCAAGCACAGGGCCCCCTTGTGCTAGGGACTGTCCATACACACAGTAGCCGCCAGTGTCTATAGGGCATCATTCCGTATCATGAGTCCTTTCCCATCGTTCTCTTCCACTTCTTGAAGGGGGCATGTTAGAAGAATGAGATCCCAGGGACAAACCTGACGGGGGGTCGTCTGTGTCAGAATCCGAGCAGTGCGCGGCGCAAGTGTTGAGCAGCAGAGATTGAGGTTTGGGGTGGAATCAGTTTGGAGATCCAGCCGGCTGTGAGCAGAGTACAATACTGGCTTGGCGATGAACCCTAGCAGGTCTGAGTGCTGAGATTTCGGAAGCATGTGTGTTCCGGTGACATCACGAGGAACAGTAACAGGAGCTACGTCTGTGCTAGGCACAGTAGCAGTGTCTATAGGGCATCGTTCCGTATTGTGAGTCCGTCTCAGTAGTTCTCTTCCACTTCTTGAAGATGATGATGTGTTAGAAGAAGGAGACTCCAGGGACAAAGGGCACGGCTCCTCCTCTGGAACTGCAGTCGGACTGCAAAGGCTAATCACGGGGGCTTTGTGCCGCTCAGTGATGGTAAGAGTTACCGATGCCCTGAGTCACAGATGGAGGTTGGCAAAGCCAGGCAGCTGCTGGAGACCTAGTGGGGGTGCTCTGCAAATGTTTTGTGGCCCAAAGCAGCAGACTCTGACCCAGTGTGGGCAGAGCCCCAGCATCCATCAAAGGCCGGGACCCACTTACTTCCCCTGTTTCAAAATGGTCCCATATTTTGTCAGTCTATTGCAAGCCTGTAATATTTTGTATTTTCTCTCCTTTTCAGGGCTTGTACATCTTCCTGGTCTATGCAATCTATAACAGTGAGGTAAGAGAAAGCTCTCCCTGGGTTTTGATCCATATTCGGAACAGTCCTATATTAGAAATGAAACCGGTAACCAGAATCTTAGCAAATGCAAAAGTTGATATTCTGTCCTGGCCCTTCGCTCCCATGACAGCTGTTGCTTTTGCCCCCTTGACGTGTTCGGAGGAGGTGGTTGTTTTATCAGAACAGTACTGGCCCTGTCTCACAACCTGCTCAACTTTCAGGTGAGGAACGCCATACAGAGGATGAAGGAGAAGAAGAAAGCTCTCTCGTTCACAGTAAGTGTGAGGCAGAGATGCTACTCCGGTTTCATTAAACACAAACTGGTTTCAGAGGATGTTTTTTAGAATGGTGGATTTCTGGGAAACCCAGTTTGTGTCCCCTCCCCCAAATCTACAGCGTAGCATCTACTGGCCATCCCTCACTACCAACCGGGATTATCAACCCCGTCTGATAGCCGTGTATCCTATAGGGCGTGCTGATTTCTGCTTCTCAGCCCTCCACAGTCCCTCCAGGGATTTCAGTCTGAACACCCTCAGACTAACCTCTAAAGAAAGGCCCAAACATTGAAATTTCCCATCATGCCTCAGCTGTGGATTGCTGTGTGTTGTGTGAGTGAGGTGGGTGTGGACCCATTTTTGATCCACAAAACAGAGCAGTTTGTAGGATGTGACTGACTCCAAGGCCAGGCAAAAGGCCTCTCTCCTTGCTCCGGTTGATGTGAGACCTTGATCTTTAAAACCCGGGGTTATCACATTCCACAGTGCCCCTTTAAATCCAGGTTTGCAGCCAAAGTCTGCCCTCCACGATACATTGGGGCTCTCCCTGATGTCCTGGGCATGCACTGTAGGACAAAACTTGGCCCTGGGAATGTCTTTTGAATGGACCTGGCATATTCAGGAACATGGAGTCGGGGGAGGTCATTTTCCTCCTGAACAGCGCTGGGGAGGGTGGAGGAAGACGTGCCACTGGTTCTGCAGTTTGGGCGGTTGCTGCAGACTGGCCTTATCGGCAAGGAGGTGATCATTAAGAAAACAGCTGCAGCAGATTTTTAAAATGATGCACGGTATCAAAATCCTTTAAAGGCTGATATGTCGTGGATTCCTGAGGGCTCTGTCCTGCTTCTCTGTCATTGCAGAACTGTTCTCATCCGATCAATTATCTGTCGAGTCCAAGAAATACAACCTCCTGGGAGACTGGGAAGCTGAGTCCTTCTGCGCCCGAGAGCGCCATGTCCAGCCCTGTGCAGAAAGATCCCCCACTGAAGAACATTACCAACAAAGGTAAAGAGCCCCTTCTGGGGCCTCAGCTTTGTATTCCGGTTGTATTCTGTGCTGCTGGCACAGATTCAGAGCACGGGGCTGACCTTTCCAGAGGGTCCAATTTTCATGCAGTTTCATCCCTTGCATAGTTTTGAACCCTCTTAAACACCACAGGGTTGGAAAGTTTGACTCGGTTCTGAAGTTCCGCATGAGTGCCAACGTCCAAACCAGGGCGCACACCCTAATGGGCCAGGAGGTCTAGACTTAGATTTCACCAACCAACTGCACCATGTGCAAACCCCCCCCAGGCACCTGAACAGTCTTAGCATGGAGTCACAGACTGTCCCCTAGGGTACTCTGGTCTGTCTTGCCATCCAGGTGATGGGAGTGTCCCTCTGTGATTATTGGCCCCATACACCAAGGATAACAGCAATATTCAGGTTACTCCCAATCCCAAAGGTCCAGTCACTTACCCAAGGTCAATTGTGCTTTAGGGCTCACACCAAAGACCACACTTGTTGGTGATCCTATAGCAAACTATATGAAGATTTATTAAATAGGAAAAGGAAAACAGAGTTATTTATAAGGTTAAAGCAAGTGAATATAGACCATGAATGAGTTACAGCCTTAGGTTTCAAAAGGTAATATAGGCTTCTATAATCAGCAAGCTCTATTTGACCTTTAGGGCTAACCCAGGCTAAGCAACTGGGGATCTCTTGCATATGTCTAGAAACACCTTGCTCCCCCTGGAGTCCAAGCAGCAGAGAGATCCTTAACTCCTTTTGTTTGAGGTTTTTAATCACCCTCCTGCCATGTGCTCTGAGCTGCAATCTCAGGAGTTCACTTGCATGACTCATCTTCACAGTTAAATAACAAGGGTGTGTCTACATATAAACAGTTACAGTGGCACCACTGCGCCACTCGGGGGCGGCTCTATGTTTTTTGCCGCCCCAAGCACGGCAGTCAGGTGGCCTTCGGCAGCACGCCTGCGGGAGGTCCGCCGGTCCCACGGATTCGGCGGCGTTTCTGCGGGTGATCTGCCAATCCTGTGACTTCGGCGTACCTGCCGCCGAATTACCACCGAAACCGTGGGACTGGCAGACCTCCCGCAGAAATGCCGACGAATCCGTGGGACCGGCGGACCTCCTGCAGGCATGCTGCCAAAGGCTGCCTGACTGCCGCCCTCACAGCGACCGGCAGGCTGCCCCCTGCAGCTTGCCGCCCCAGGCACGCACTTGCTGCGCTGATATCTGGAGCCGCTCCTGGTACCACTGTAGGGCTTCAGTGAAGATGGGAGGGGTTCTCCCATTAGTGTAGATAATCCATCTCCTTGAGAAGCGGTAGCTAGGTTGACAGGAGAATTCTCCAATCAACATAGTGCTGTCTACACTGGGGGTTAGGTTGATGTAACTGCATTGCTCAAGGGTGTGGATTTTCACATCATACCAACCTGCTTTCCCACTGTAGACTAGGCCTAAGAGTCTTTAGCCCTTTTGTTGAAGTTTTCTCGATCCTGATGTAGGGCGTTTCCACTTGTAAAATCCACCCAGAGCCCGTCTGCTCTCAACGTGTCACCTCTTTGGGGGGCAGGGGCATACCAGTTCCTGTTCTTTGCACTGATTAACGTCCCTCTCCTGCATGGCCATTCATAGTCACAGAACCTTACAATACGGAGCACAGATATTAGAAGTGAGATTAATGCGGGGAGCAGTTCACAAGCATTCAACAGTCTCTAATCACTAACCACTTTCTTATCATTCTAATACCTCGTCTGTCACTATTAACTGCCCCCTTCAGTGTCCATTTCAGACGTGGGCACCTTAGCGTGAGCTGGCACCTGGCCTGCCCACGCCATAGTGGACATGAATGTTATTAGGTTTGTGTTCCTTGGAGTGCGAGAGAAGCTCTGATGAAAGTACAAATACAACCCTGAGGGGCTGACTGGCTCCCAAAGAAGACAGTGGTAGAAGGCCAATTGATTTCAGTGGGATCAGTCCCTGTAGCGTATATGGGTCATCCGTGCATTCGAGGTGAGTGGATGTAGGGAATCTTCAATCCAGGAGTGACCTGAGCCGTTTTGCCAGCTAGGGCGGAAAACGTTTTCGGTGTCTCCACCCCCAGTGCCTGGGGGGAGTGGGGGGGAGTTGAGGGGCACAGCAGCATGGTGCTCCTGGAATTTGGTGCCCAGGGCTTCTGCCATGCTCACCTGCCCCTGCAGCTGGCCCTGAACAGCATGGCCTTCCCTCTAGGCAGAGAAGCATGTTGGTACTTTAACATCGATTTACATGGGGGAGGGGGCAGGAAGTCAGTGTTAAACTAGAGAAAGAAAAGTTCACACACTCAAACCGATTGGCAGCTCTGAAAACTAGCTTGCAATTCTTCAGACAGCCTGGCTGGGCCCTTCACTTCCTTGGGAGATGCTTTGGGGGAATAAACGATAAAGCCCTTGGAAAGAAATGCACATTTCCATTCATCAGGCGTATCCACATTCATTGTCTCTCTTCACACTTTAGGAAACTTTGGTGCTAAAATTCCTATGGGGATTTCCTCAATGATGTCACCAGAGAGACCGGTACGTAATGTCTTGAGTTATTTTCCACCTTTCACATGCAGAATGCTATGTAGATAGGAGTGTTGTCTAGGGGTTATAGCAAGGGGCGAGGACTCAGGACTCCTGGGTTCTGTTCCCAGCTCTGTCCCAGGTGTCTTGTCTTGTCTTATGGGTGAATCACTTTACTTGTCTGTGGCTCAGGTGTCCCTCTGGTAAGATGGGGTTCATCTCTGTCACCTCCCTCCTGGGGCAGTTGGGAAGGTTCATCAGTGGTGGTAGTGGACTTTGTGAGCCGTGTTGGGAGCGCTGCATGTATGTGCCTCCTCCTAAGCATTGATTGGGTTGGGAAGCTGAAGGAATTTCCCCCAGTCAAAGGACCCTGTAATGAAGTATCTGAAGGCTGCAAATCACTGGCCAATGGAGGGTGGTGCAGCAGGTGTGACAAACCAATAATGGGGTGAAATTATGATAAGAAAATCCAGCCTATTAGACTGAACAGTTTCGTGACAGGAAGTTGGCCAAGGGACGGGGTGGAAGCCCTGTGGCTCAGGGCACCCCGAACTAGGCTGGACAAAAGACCCTACAAACATACAGAATGGAACAGTCCTGCACTGGGAGTGGCACCAAACAGCCTAATGTCTTCACGTCTAGGATTCTCAGACAGCCCCAGGAGGTCTCCTCAGGCGAGGGTGAGCTGTGGACTCAGACTTGGGGGTGGAATCTCATTCCCTGGCATAAACGGGCCCATGTAGCCCCTTTACAGACATCGCCATCCTTCATGGTGACGGGAGAGCTCGATCGCCATCGTACTGGGCTTGCTCGAAAGCAATCAGTGCACCTGCCGCCCGTGCGAAAGAGTAAGGAGACATCTGTCTATCCCTGCCCTTGGAAGATAAATAGTAGAAAGAGAATCAACTCTCTGTGCATTTGGGGGATGCCCAGCTGTCCAGCTCCTGGATATAAAGGGCCTCTGTGCTGTTAGACCCATATGTGCTAACTCCTGGACTACAGAGGGGAGGGAGAGATGGGGGTTGGTTTGACACATGAACGGTGGGAGAGTCTCTCTGCTGCATGTTGATTCCTGGTTTTGTTGGTAACATTTGTGGTCTCTTTTCTCCATTCTGGATCAGATGGGAATCAACTCCCAGGCCTACTTATAAAAAGGGGCATCCGTAAAAGCACGAATGGAACTGAGCAATCAGAATGCCAAGACAGAAATGAGGTCATGGCTACAAGTCTCCCCAAAATGAAGCAAGTTAGAAAAGGGCTTGTTGTGTGTTTCAGCACCCAAGTTACAATCTGTTCAGTTGGCCCATTTCATTCCCCAGGCAGCAACTAATCTTCTGCCAAGTTCAACAAGGCATGCCATAAAGTGGAGAATAATTTAAATGTGACTACTCTGACACCACTTCCATTCCCACCACTGAAATGATCGTGCAGTGTTCTGTGCACTTGACATAGAAGTTAACTGTAGTTTCCTCAGAAAAAAACATAATGCTACTTTCATGTGAGGAATTTACCAACGGGTCTAGATATACACCAACATTTCTCTTTCTCTCTGTCGTCCCCTTTATTGCTTTTGAAGTGCTATCTTCCTTATCTTACAGATAACATTCTGTTCTATTTCAAGGCAACTTAGTAAAACCAGTATTTGTTGTCTCTCATGGTTTATTTTTGTTTAATGTTGCTATTCTTCCGGGTGATAAATACCTGGCAGGTTTTCCAATAGGTGCTTTTCTGACCCAGGCAGGTGCTGGCTCTGTAAATTAGAACCATTGCTAAGCTACTTGGCACAAAATATGAGACATGGGCTAAAGAGATTAACCAGGAGGCTTGAGTTTTCTAATGCACAGGGCATTAATAGAGGAGCCTGTCGATTTCCTAAATGCCAAGGCCACAGCACTTCCTAGCTGGTAGACTGGGGCAAAGAGAATTAGCTTGAGTCCATGCTGGGGTCATTCAGAGCTTCTCTTTTTGTTTGTTACTTAAATATTTTTATTTAAAATGTTTTATTTTCCTTTTCTAAACCATACAAATTCAACAACAATCAAAATACAAAATTCCCTGGTACCCAAGGAGCCAGTGTGGGAGGAAGCACGGCTGAGCCAGTTCTTGTTTAAATATTCGTTTGTCTTCACAAGTGACTCTTTTTTGCAAGTCTTTCATGTTCTCTCGTCATGAACGTTTGAGCTCCACAAGCGAATGCTCAGGAAACGTGAATGTTGTTGAAGCTGATATATTTGCTGTAAGCGTGTTTTGAATGTAAGATTTGTGCGTTGTTGCAGCTTGTGCTGTGTGTGTCAATGCAGCCTGCAATGTGTGTGTCTAGGTAGCCTGTGGTGCAGGTTAGTTACATAAGTCACTGGTATTGTTTCAGCTCCCTGACTGAATCCCTTATGTAAGTGACGGCGTGAGCTGTGAATTCAGAATGGTACCGTTGAATGTAGCCTTGTTCTGATTAAGAAGCCATTTTTTTCAATAAGTCTGAAAACACTTAAAATGACAAAATGCTG
Source organism: Trachemys scripta elegans (assembly GCF_013100865.1). Taxonomy (NCBI): domain Eukaryota; kingdom Metazoa; phylum Chordata; order Testudines; family Emydidae; genus Trachemys; species Trachemys scripta. The sequence goes on from NC_048314.1 coordinate 23,767,996, forward strand.
TGCTCCGTTCGGTGCAAACATCAGAGTGATTTTTCACTGCATTTCATCCACGTTTTACTTGACACATTTTTTGGTGAAAGGTTTTGGGGATTTGGCACCTCCCAATGCGTTAACCCCCCCTAGCCTCATGGTGCCGGCTCATTGTGCCCCTTGTCGTGTGGACTGTGCAAACGCTGCAGCTGAACAGCAATCCTCGCCGTTCCCTGAGCAGGGCAGCCAGGACAGTCCCCATTGGAAGTAAAATTGATGACGTTAAGATGAAGAACAGTAGAACCTAGAGCAGTGGTTCCCAAACAGCCGGTGAACCCCTTTCACTAAAATGTCAAGTCTCGCGAACCCCCTCCTAAAAATGAACATTTCCAGGGATTTTCTCCTTTTACCTGAGTATAAATTATAAAAGCAGTGATCTTGGGAAATATAAAATTTGTTTTTATGACATGCTTATTACACACTATTCATTATTAATTATTATTTATCATGACAGTATTTTTATTACATTATGAAAACGAAACACTCCTCCAAGATCTCACTTTCGTAGCTTGTATCACTTTGAATAAGCCTGTTATAAGACAAGATTCCTAGGTTTCATCAAGGAGTATCAGATGTGAAACAGCATGAAAGTATTTAAGAAACCAACTCAGAGTTCCTCCTCCACAAGCAATCAGGTCTTGAGGAGTCCAGGCAAACAGCGCACGTTACAACAAAGCTTAAACTTGTTCTTCATACTAACTTTAAAAACAAGACGAGCTGCCTATTTAATTTTAAAAACAGCAAAAAATATCCACCTCCCTTTCCATTGCTTATAAGGAGTCTTGAAGTTGAAATCTCCTCAGTGTGATAGATACGCTTGCTTTGATCTGCTCAGCTCTTGGAAGTCCAGGGGCTCCGGGCTGCTGGCCCCGTGCCGGGGTCCCTAGGGACAGCTCTGTCCGCCATTAGAGAATTTTTTCCCGAGAACCCCCTGTAACATTTCACGAACCCCAGTTTGAGAACCACCGACCTAGAGGCTGAGGCTGATACTGTTTTTCTTCCGAAGAGATCAGGTTGGCCTCCTGTTTTGTATCAAAATATCTGACTGTGAATCCTTTCCACCCCTGTCAACAGCGCTTAGGGGACAGAAACAACTCTGCCATTCCTGTCTAAAGTTTATCATTTAAACAAACCTTGTGATTTTTAAGCCAATCCTGTGGTTGTTCGGAGCCTGCCTGATCTGTGAATGCTTGGGGCTGGCGATGCTGGGAAGCCATTGCCAGGATTAGTAAATCTTTTGTGGAAGAGAGGGTGGAGGAGGTGGCCCCAGGGTGCCTTATGGTGCAGATGGTCTTTACTAGGGCCTGGCTAGGTCCCACGGCTGGCTTTGGGGGGCCCTATGTTCCATCCAGTGCAGTGAGAGATGGAAAAGCTGACTTAGGTTAGCTGGTCTGGTCCCCTCTTGTGTTGGATTGTTCTGTATGTCCTAGCACTGTGCCCCGTCTGCTGCATTGCCCCAAGCAAGGACGGGAGCCCCACTTTCAGCAGAGCGTGCTGCCGGGACAGGTCTCTTACGCCACAAGCCCGCTTTTGGGGCACTCTCCCTAAGAATGCGTGCTGGGCGCTGGGGAGAATGCCCAGCTGGCACCCGTGGGTGAGTTCACCAAAGCTCCGTGAACACGAGGGGCAGGGCAGTTCCCCTACCTGTGAAGCAGCAGAGCTGCAGGGAGTGATGGAAAAGGAGAGGGCACGCGGCAAAGCACTTCTTGGCTGCATTGGTGGCAGGAAAAAAGCCCTGCTGTGACCTGGGGAATGTGGCTGTGAACAGATCTGGGCTCCTTGGGGCTTGGAAACTCCCTCCCTGAGCAAATCTCAATTAACGAGTGTTCTCCTCTCTTTCAGGCTGTAGAGCTGACAGCGTTCAAATCCTCAGGTAACTTCTCCCTCCATCATTTCTGCTTCTCTTTGTGCTTGGGATAATGTCTTGATGAGTGTATTAAAAATCAGATTGCACCCCTGCTTCTGTGCTGAGGAGGGCTGGTCGCAGAAAGGGAGATCCATGGACACAGGCAGAAATGTTCCCCTTATTCTGTTTTTAATTTCAAAAGACGGTGTTTTGTCGAGATTGCAACATTCAAACAATCTCAGCTCAGGTGTTTCTTGAAATACAGGGGAGGCCTATTGGAACTGGAAAAGGTTCCGAAAAGGGCAAAAAAAATGATTAGGGGCATGGAATGGCTTCCGTATGAGTAGAGATTAATAAGACTGGGACTTTTCAGCTTGGAAAAGAGATGACTAAGGGGGGATATGACAGAGGTCTGTAAAATCATGACTGGTGTGGAGACAGTAAATAAGGAAGTATTATTTACTCCTTTTCATAACACAAGAACTAGGGGTCACCAAATGAAATTAATAGGCAGCAAATTTAAAACAAATGGAAGTATTTCTTCACACAACGCACAGTCAGCCTGTGGAACTCCTTGCCAGAGGATGTTGTGAAGGCCAAGACTGTAACAGGGTTCAAAAAAGAACTAGATAAATTCATGGAGGACAGGTCGATCAATGGTTATTAGCCAGGATGGGCAGGGATGGTGTCCCTAGCCTCTGTTTGCCAGAAGCTGGGAATGGGTGACAGGGGATGGATCACTTGATTCCCTGTTCTGTTCATTCCCTCTGGGGCACCTGGTACCGGCCACTGTCAGAGGACAGGATACTGGGACCATTGGTCTGACCCAGTATGGCCGCTCTTATATTTTTATGTCCACAGAGCAGCGTATGGCCCAGCCTCAATGAAATGCCACATTTCAGACTGACCTGGCTCTCAGCTAGGAGACTCCCTTGCTCCACAGGCAGGACTAGTGCCGAGGAAGTGATGTTAGCTACCCTCGCCCATAGGCGCCGACTTCTGCTGGCACCAGCGGGTGCTCGACCCCCCTCTACCCCCAGCCCTGCCCTGATTCCGCCCCCTATTCTACCCCCTTCCCCAAATCCCCAGCCCCACCTCTTCCCCGCCTCCTCCCCTGAGCATGCCGCATTCCCGCTCCTCCCCCCGCCCTCCCGGAACTTGTTACGCTGCAGAACAGCTGTTTTGCAGCAGCAAGCGCTGGGAGGTAGGCAGAGAAGCGGGGACACTGTGTGCTCAGGGAGGAGACAGAGGAGGAGGAGAAAAGGTGGGGTGGAGGGGAGCTTGGCTGCCAGTGGGTGCAAATTACCCATCAATTTTTCCCCATGGGTGCTCCAACCCTGGAGCACCCACGGAGTCGGCGCCTATGCCCTGGCCCTGTCCTGGGCCTCTTTGCATGCACAGCGCCATATCTCCTAGCAGCTCGCCATGTTGGGTCCCTTGCATCCTGTTTCACGGCTCACTGGTCTGCAAACCCCACCATGCCCTGCCCATTGTAGCTGCTGTACTCGAGACTCGCAGAGCCATGCCTTGCTAAGAGCGTCTTGTGTGCCCTGCCCCCAGGGCCATCCCTAGCTATTCTGGGGCCCCTGTGGGGGGGGCAGGGTGGAACCGCCTCCCAGCACTCACTGGTGGCGTGGCTGGGGCTTGGCCCTGCTGCCCTCCTCAGGCAGGCGGGGGTGGGGCGGGGGCGGAGCAGGGTGGGAAGAGGCGGGGTGGGGGCGGAGCAGGGGCGGGGGCCATGGGGAAGGGGTGGAGCAGCACGCAGCTGCGCAGGGCACCAGGCAATGCGGTGCCCCAAATTCCCTGGTGCCCTACGCAGCCGCGTACTTGGCGTATGGACAGGGACGGCCCTGTGTGCCCAGGCCACACCTTGCAATGCCCAGCCCCCTCCCCATGTTGAGCACCTCTGGGCTCCTGTATCCACACCTTTCTTGCCATCGCCACTACCCCTCCCTATGCAGCACCATGCCTGTCACCAACCCCTTTTGCCACACCCTCTGGCAGGAGCGCTGCCACCGCCTGTAGATGCTTAGAGCAGCGTTAGGTGCAGGATGGGCCAGATCCATTGCGACGCTACTGGCCAGATCTTTAAAAGCGCCCCGCCCTGCCCCTGCACCCAATGCGTGGAGCTCTTCCCGTCAAAGCACGCCCCCTGGCTGCATGCCCATGCACATCTCTGGGTGTCAGGGCCGGGTGCTGCAGGATCACTTTGCTGCGAGGGGTGGGCACAGGCCCATTTCAGCAGTACTAGCTCTTGGCAGAGACTTGCTGACAGGGAATGTTAAAGCCGCCCCTCCTCCTCCACCACGCGAAATGGCTGTGACTGAAGTTGGTGACTGGGAGAGAAAATGCCGCTGCTGGCAGGTGAAGCCAGGGAGGGGTGGGTTGGAAAGGCCAGCTTTGCAAACATAAATGCAATTGCTTCGTGTCATTCTCTTCTGAAACGCCCTGCCTGGTGGGGGCAGATCTTGGCCCCTGCGGTGTGGAAACACTTCAGGAGAAGGAGAGACCAAGGCCAGACTAGAAATCGGCAGAATTAGAAACTTTTACCCTCCCCTAAGCTTTGCCTCCTCACTCTTGGGACCCCAGAAGGAAGGATGGGCTAGTCCTTCGGTGTCACCTGGGTCTTAGTGACTCCCTGCCTCAGTTTCCCCAGCTGTACAATCGCACTGCCCTACCCCCCCAGGCATGTTGTAAGAATAAATACGGTAAAGAGGACGGTGCTCAGATAGTGGGGTGGGGCTCTCTGTAAGTAGCATGAATAGACAGAGGCTGAATTCTCCACTCTCCAGAGGCTGGTGCTCCCGCTGCCAAGGGAGGGGTTTCACCTGAGTGCTCTGCTGCTGTCCTTTGTCCCTAGCTAGGCACATCCCAGCTTCCCCTGGCCCGGTCAGCCCACCGCTCACTCCAGATTTGAGGAGTTTCCTGGGCACAACCAAAGGAATCTGCTCAAGGTCACAGCTCCAAGGAAGCGAGGAGGCGAGGTGTCTGCCTGGTACAGGGGAGCAGTTTCCTGGGCAGCTGTTGAAGCTGGCCCCATCGGTTCCCAGGCAGCCACCTCTCTGCCTTGTCAGAAATAAGGCAAGAGACTTTGACCGGATTCCTCCATTATCTTCACCAATCTCCCACTATTGTGCTCAGCTGACCGAGAGCAGGTTTGCTGGCTGGGCTGTGTTCAGGGACCCAGACGTGCATCCGGGCGATGCAGACCCCTCTCTGCCTCCTGAGTGCATTTGTGCACTGGCTAGTGGTGCCAGAGCCATTTGTTAGCTTTGTGAAAGGAAAATCTGTCACCAGCTGATGGTGGTAAGAGCAAAATTCCTGCCTTGAGCTGTAGAGAACCTGTGGTTTTTGAGTTCCCCAAGCCAGACGCAGGATTGCCCAAGGGCAAAAATGGCGGCAAAGCATTGTACGCCCCATCCAGATCAGCCCTAATGTGCGGGTACCTCCCAAACCGCAGGGGTCTGAGGAAAGATTCTTTCCCCAGGGAGCAGAAGTGAGGTGTAGAGGTCAAAGCAGGAAACTTGGCTTCCAGCCCAGATGCTGCAGGTGATTCACCCTGTGACCTGAATGTGCCTCATTCTCTTCCCAGCCCCACTGTCAGGGTGCAGGTGATGACATTTACCTCTCTTGGTAACGCCCTGTGAGAACTTCAGGAGACAAACCGCTGACATGTGCCCCGTATTATTGCGGAGATGAATAGCCAGCCAGCCAAGGAGAGGAGAACTGATGAGAAGTAGATTGCAGACAACAGAAGTCTTGGGCTGGAGAGGGAGGGTCTTAGGACCTGGGGGCTTCTCCGCAAGCCCCAGAGGAATGGTCAACTGGAAATTGCAAAGGATGGGGTAGAAAAGTATAGGGCCTTTCCTAAAATGCCCAGTAGGCCAAAGTCTCTTAAGAAGCCAAAGAATCTCTCAGTTTAGTTCTGTGCACCCGCGAGGCTGCTGATTGAATTGCCGTTCTGCCCTTAGAACAGTGGCTGTTGTATTGGGTTGGCTGGCATAGAATCAAAGCAGCATAAAGCATGGCCGCTTTGTCTTTATAATCACTAATGATTATTAATTAGTAACACTGCCTGGCTGGGGTGCCTGGCGCTGCCTTCCTGGAGAAGAATCTTAAAGCACTTTACACCCCTGCAGGAGTTAAGGCTCACGGCACCCCAGGGAGGTAAGTCAGGACTGTTTCCTCTATTTTACAGCTGGGCAAATGGACCGAGACTTTTCATAGATTCCAAGGCCGGAAGGGGCCACTGTGATCATCTGGTCTGACCTGCTGTATGACACTGGCCAGAACCGCCCCAAAATCCTTCCTAGGGCACATCGTTTAGACAAACTTCCCATTTTGATTTAATAGTGGTCCAGGATGGAGAATCTACCACGCCCCTTGGTAAATTGTTCCAGTGGGTAATTACCCTCACTAGGTAAATGACTTGCCCGAGGTAACGCAATCCGTTAGTGCCAGAGCTGGGCTGTTGCCAGGCCGGTAAGCAGTGCTCCCTGAATGCGAGAACATAGCTGCACCCAGGGAGCGCTGACGTTTCTTCACCGCTGATGGCAGAAGCCCAGAGTCTTGCACATGTTTAGGCTCCTAACTTCAATGGTGATCAATGGAGCTGTCCAACCTGTGAATCTTGCTTACCTGAGCCTTTGGTGAGACTGAGCCTTGTCTTGCTGGGCTTGCAGTTTGGCCAAGGCATCCTGTTCAGCTCAGCATGTGAGAGACTTCTTACCCCCGGTGCATTAGCAAGCCCCACTAATGCACACCTCAGACTGTTCGGATGCGTTTGAGGACTTCTGAAGCCAGCAGTTAGCACAAAGCCCTCCTTTTGTCTGCCTCTGTCATTGAGGGAGACAAAATGTATCAGAGTAAAATAAAATTTCCTTTCTGGTTTAAATATTCAGTGAACACAAAAGCCTCTGCACAATGTACTTTGTATCCTAAGATAATTTGTGTCCCTTTCTATCTCACAGTCAAACATTCAGTTCTCAAATGCCCTGATGACAGTTCCTCCAGGAAGATATTGTCTAGTGGGGATTGTTTTGTGCAGTGCTGTTTTTATTCCTCTTAAAGAAGATTAAAAGGGGAAACCGGCAGAGACTGTGTTAATGAAAGGCACCGTGCCTTCACCAAGGCCCATCTGCATACATTAACTCCAGAGGCGTGGGAACGTAAGGGTGCTGCAGCACCCCCAACACCCTAAATTTTAGGTGGGGCTCCACTTCCAGCCCTGCATGCTGGGTCCCGGCCCTGTGCCTCCGCTTCAGGCCCTACACCTAGGGGTCCCGGCCCCCGGCCCCGCACCTCCACTCTGGCCCCGTACGCAGCCAAGGGGTCCCAGCTGCCAACCCCGCACTTGGCCCCAGCCTTAGCCCCCTTACCCCTGTCCAGGTCCACCCCCACCCCCCGCAGCTGGTCCTAGCTCTCAGGGAGTGGACGGACAGGGGTCAGGGGACTGGCTTTTAGCACCCCAACTATTTAAAATGGTCCAGTGCCATGGAGTAGCTCAGTTTTAATTTTTTATGGTGTCTTTGGTTCTTCTGAGAACTCCTTAGACTAGATTCAGGATATTAGCACCTACCGCAGATACTACTGGGATTGGGACTGTAGAAATGCCTGGGCCGGATGGATAGATGGATGTTATTTTTGCATTGTTAAATTTGATAAAGCTTTTCTGGGATGAGGTTATGTAAGATTCACTGTGATGGCTGTAAAAGTTGATCTGGGGCATACCTTGCATTAGCAGGACTCCAGCAGCTGTTGGTCTCTGGCGGATGGTTTCTCTCCATGGGGAGGAAGTTGTGCAGGGTACATTGAATCTTTTATTTTAAAAAAGGTGTCATCTAGAAATATCACAGTTTTCCCACATCTCTGGACAGATTGGCAAGGCAGAAATAATAAACCACTGTGCACATCAAATAGTTAACCTGAAGAAGCATATTAGGTAGTAAAACATAAACCTTAACGTGTATCAGAATATAGCAGGATAGCAAGGCACAGGGCATCTGCTGCTCAAATGCTTTCCTTTGGGCCAGCTCTGACTCCCTCCCCATCTAATCCTGATGCTTCTCCTCCCTGCTCTAATGAACCTAGGGCCATATCGGCTTGGCGACACTCAGGAAAACTAAGGCAATCAGCTAAAGAGGTGAAGTCCATGTGCATAAGTTAAATCTGGTTAAACCCCAAGTAAAGTGACCGTAAGCCTTGTTTACCCTGAAAAGTGTTTTTCTGGTATAGCTAGATCAGTTGAGCTATATAGGGGATCCTCCTTAGGGAAATGCAGCTTAAGTGGCAAAAGAGAGCTTTGCTGGGATTGCTAGGGCCCAACTAGACTAAGCCCTGCCAGCCAAAGACTCCACGGGGGCTTTTTCCAGCAGAGCTGTGCTGAGTGGAGGGGTGTGATTTTTTTTTTTTTTTTCACTCTCCTACCTGACATAGCTATACCAGAAAAACTTTCTAATGTACCAGTGAACTAAGGCAATTTTACTCCCGTCTTAGCACATCCAGATGGGGTTTAATGTGCTTTCATTTATGTGCATGGGCTTCACATTTGTTAATTTGCCTTAACCTTCTTGGGTGCCCCTGTGCAGTTCTGGGTAAGTGCCTGAGCCCAGGAGGAGTGATTCTCTGGTACCGTGCAGCACCGCTGGGCAGAGGTCACCACCTGCTGCACTTCCAGGGGCAGTGCTTCCCGGTGAAGTGTATGCAGGGAGGGTCGAGTCAGGGGAATCTTGCACTCTATGGATCCGCTCCCTCAATCCCCTTGAGGAAGGAAATATAGGAGTTTGGGTCACAGAAGCCCGTGCAGCAGATGTATAAATGTGCATGTATTGTCCCTCTGTCACACTCACCCCCTTTCAGACTAACCTGCATATTAACAGTCAAACTGACCCCTAGGCAGGTGCAGTATTTTTTCTGCGGGGAACCTCTGATGCAGCCTCCGCTGCCATGGTGCAAACAAGAACTCATGCTTTTGTCAGGCCTGCAGGCTGTACCTGTAAGAGGCATTGCTTGACCCCAGTGAGGAGCGAGTGCGTGAAACCGAACAGCTCCTTAAAATGTGCATTGCCCCTTGAATTGCTTAGCAACACCTCTTCAGCTGGGAAGCTTTGCACATCCACCTGCACCAGCCTGACATGCACAAGGCACCAAGCGCTCTGAGAATTGTGCCTCTCTGCTACAAAAGCCACTTAGCCACCTTTTCGGGTTTTCCCTCCCCTCCCCCTGAGTCCTCTTACAGTGCTTGAGCCCAGGCAGTGAGTTCTCCGCAGACTGGGGAGCTGCTCCATGTCTCGGTGCCCAGTGTGGGGAGGGGGGGAGAGCCTGTCTCTTTTAGGAAGTTAGCCCTTTACAGCCTGTGCACAGCGATGCTCCCACTACCTGATGCCTCCATTTGGCTGGTAGCGCAGAAAACAGCAGGCTGCCTGCGCTCTTCCTCGTGTGGCTTGATAGCTTTGCCCAGTTGATCTAGGTACGGGTCTGGCCCCCAGTATCTGAGCACCATTCAGCACGGCATCCTCCTGAGACACCACTGATTTCCACGCTCTGCTTGAACAGCACAGTCTGGCATGGCTCTGCGTAGCCTCAGCTCCTGCTGCTGTCACGAGAGGAGGGTTCACTGTCCCTGCCAGGCAGCCGCAGGCCCCAGGCTGGACGGGGCCCTTCTCATGGTAGCATCAGTAGCGATAAATGGCTCAGGCTTTGCTACCCAGTCACGCTGAGAATGGTCTGCCCTGCTGAGGGCTTGTGCAATGCCCAGAACCAGGGTCCAGCACGCTCTGGCTAGGGTTACCATTTGTCCGGATTTACCCGGACATGTCCTCCTTTTTGTGCTAAAAATAGCGTCCAGGGGGAATTTGTAAAGCACTCACAATGTCCGGGATTTCCCCCCTCCCCCGGCAGAGCAGAGCGAGCGAGCAGCTGGGAGGGCTGCAGGAAAGTCCCGGGCGGGACTCCGGAGCAGCTGTAGAGGAGCCGGATCCGCCCTGCATTCTGAGCAGGCCCCTGCAGCCCGTTCCGGCAGCACTGTGCAGGGCCAGGGACCGGGTTTTGTGTTGCGCTGGGGAGCGCAGCCACGTGTCCGGCTCCGCTCGCACAGAGCCCAACACCCTGTTCTGAGCAGCAGGGTAAGGGGGGGCAGGAGAAGGGACAGGGAGGTTCTGGAGGGGGCAGTCAAGAAACGGGGGGGGGGGGGCTTTTTGGGGGGGGGGGGGGAAGGTTTGGG